>NC_142336.1:60598486-60900003 GCF_054954075.1 Amborella trichopoda | reverse complement strand
AATAATCAAATGGATCTGCATAGAAATGCCTTGGATGTTATTGTCCTTATGAGAGATGATGACATTGAATTGGATGGTCATAGTGTGGCCGGTTTATTATCAGCTTCGGCGGGTTTGGCCTCGTTAGAAACGGGAAAGCAACTTCACTGTCATTGCCTGAAAAGTAGATCAGATTGCCGGATGCCGGTCGGCAATGGCATTCTCGATATGTATGCCAAATGTGGAAGCATTGAAGATGCAAAAAGAGCCTTCATGGAGTTGCCAGGGCAACCTGATTTAGTCTCTTGGAATGCTTTAATTGCTGGATTTGCTTCACATGGGCTATTTTCTGATGCACTAAGCAGCTTTGAGGATATGAGATTATCAGGCATAAAACCTGACCATATTACACTCTTAATAGTCCTCTATGCATGTAGCCATGCAGGGTTGGTAGATCTAGGGATCGAATACTTTGAATTGATGCAAAAAAATTACCAAATCAACCGTACACCAGACCACTATGTGTGCATTATTGACCTTCTTGGTCGAGCTGAGCGGCTTGAAGATGCACTTGAGGTAATAAGGACTATGCCCTTTGAACCCAATGCTCTTATGTATAAGACCCTTTTGAGTGCTTGCAAAATTTACAAGAACTTAGGGCTTGGAGAGTATGCAGCTGGGTCTGCACTTGAGCTTGATGAAAACAACCCTGCGGTCTATGTGCTGTTGTCAAACATGTATGATGAAGCGGGAATGTCAAATTCTGGTGATGAAATCCGGCAGTTGATGAGGAATAGGGGACTGAAGAAAAACCCTGGCCAAAGTTGGTTAGAGATAAGGAGCAAGGTCTATAGTTTTGGGGCTGGAGATCATTCAAACCCACAAACAAGAGGGATGCATGAGAAGCTAGAGGAAT
Organism: Amborella trichopoda; assembly: GCF_054954075.1. Lineage (NCBI taxonomy): Eukaryota > Viridiplantae > Streptophyta > Magnoliopsida > Amborellales > Amborellaceae > Amborella > Amborella trichopoda. The sequence continues at coordinate 60,899,108 of NC_142336.1, read as the reverse complement.
TAAGTCTAGAGATGGAGGGAGGGCTTGGGATATTGCAGCAGACTTTTTGATAACAAAGCTTATAGTTATCATAGTGAAAAATTAACCATGGCTTTTGGGCTTTTGAATTTGCCGGTCGATGCACCTGTACGCATAATTAAGAACTTGAGGACATGTATCGATTGCCACAGTTTTATGGCCCTTGTAACAAAGCTACTTGACAGGGAGATTGTGGTGAGGGATAGCAGCCGTTTCCATACTTTTAGAGAGGGTATTTGTACTTGTGGAGGCTATTGGTAGTAAGAACAAGGAGGACATTGATAAGCTATTGATATTTTTTCCCCATATTGCATTTAATCTGTATAGTTAATAAAATAGATTCACCAAACAATCTCTTGTAAGGTTCTCTGAGTCATTAAAATGGATTCACCAAGGGATCTCTTATCATTCTCTCTTAATGAAAATTGCTTATTTCATATGGTAGCTCTAAAGAAATCTCATTCAAGCATATGCAAAGAGAAAAAAGCAATGAAGCAGATCATTTTTTTTTTCTTGGGGAGTTCAATGAAGCTGATGATTCGATAAACTAGGAAGGGGTCCCTAGAGTGGGGTTGAAAATGCGGAACACTCTCACTCCCTTCAGTATAATATCAGCACTTACTGTTCCTCTTACGTTATCATACCTCACAGTCAACTTTGGCAAGTTTCACTGCTGATGAATGTTAATAGAGCTGTTCTGTGCATCATGTTGGGTCATAAACATTTACACATGTGCGACAGTATTCAAGTATTCTATGCATGGTGGTGCATGCCCATACCATTGGTAATGTAAGGATGGGAGTTTCTTCGTACCCACTTCTCTCATGCTGTAAGTATCTTTCTCCATCCATGTTGACTAACCATAAGTTCACCATTACAATGTTTGCATTCCTTGTAATGTAAAATGATTACAGAGCATACCAGGTATGCTCTAGTGAAGCATGTGAGATTAAGTTTCTAGAGATTCAGAACTTAGAAGAAAGTACATAACACAACTACATATCTTACGCAAAACTTCATGTGTGTGGAGGTTAGGATTTTTTTTATGGTGCAGCCAAGGCTATATCAAGCCATTTCACATGTGTGGATATTATTCTATACGCCCGCCATATAGAAAATGTGCTACTTCCCTTTGGGGAGAAAATCAGTCGACCGATTTCACTGACTTAGATAGAATATCTACGTACATGCGTGCATGCATACACACATATATAGTGTCAACACAATGTGGAAGTGGGAGTTAATAGTTTAATTTGAAGATGGTTCTCATGCAAACCAGGCTGGCGTGCTGAACATAGCTTAGAGTTGCATGCAAAAGTAAAATTCAAATTTTCAGACAACTACTAAGCCATGCATAATAATAAATATGATGCTGATAATGGCATAATCCAGAAAATGAAATGAAAAGTCAATCAACATAATGAAAATGCAATGCGAATATGTGATCTACTTTATGAGAATCTAGGACTGCAAGATATTCAGAAATAGAACTCTTGTGAAAGGGGCTTATGCTAATGCAATTGTAAGAGTATTGAGGAATCATGTCATAGAATAAAGCAAAAGAAGGGAAAAAAATAAAAAATTAAAGAATAAACCCCCAGGGACAAAGGGGGGGGGGGGGGGGGGGGGCGGCGTTGGGGGAAGGGGTGAAGGGAGTTGCTGAATGCACATATTCAGTGGATCCAGGATGATTTTTCTCTGGGGCTATCTGTCCTACGTTAAGAGAAGAAACACTCGTTTAAAGTCACTTATTACAAGGTGGCCAGGTGGCTGGTCACATATTATAAGATGGCCAGATGTTGAGTGATGACTATTTTATTCACTGATATCACTTTGTTGAGCCATGAAGTCAGGCTCAGAGATCGCCAAGGATTGTACACTTAGGAACTCTCCCTGGTTGTGTTGTTTAACTGTAAGTCCTGTTTTCTATAACAAATTTTGTAAAGGAGGCTTTTGCTTTGACCTTAGTAGAATCACACAACCCTATTGGGGATGCGATAGCTGGACACTGAGACGACTGCATCCCTAAGAAGGCCTCTCACTCCAGAACTTGTGGGATTCCCAATGTGCTACTGATGAAGTTTGCCTGACCCTCCAAGGCAACAATTCTTGGACATCGCCACTAGTTAGTGCAATACAAACTTTACTCTGCTATTCATATTGAGAGCGTAGTTGACATATGCTGAAGATAGGCAAGAAAATAGGGGGGTGGGGAGAGAGAGAGAGAGAGAGAGAGTCAATGGTTTATGCTGATTAGTTTGGATTGTCTACATATGACAAAATTCTACCATGCAAAGCTGAGAAGAATGGGATTGGCTATAGACTAAAGTGTATACATTCCTCTTGTTCTTCTCAATAGGTGACAGCAGCATATACATTCAGTTTTGGATTTCTTTTCCTCTCTCTTTTGTAATTGTATTCACATAGATTGAATGTGGAAATTTCCTACTCTGTTAGGTCCCTGCCATCACCTGTAGTAGATCACCCCCTGATATGACCCTCTTAATCCAACTCTTCCTTGGGTTGAAAGCTAGGAGGAACTTGGCTACATGCCTTGTCAACAACATCTGTGTCCTCAAACTCCAAATCCATCCAGCTTGAAGTTTCACAATGAAAAACGTGCTCTTGTAACCCCACAACCCAATCGTTCATTTGGTTGATCACCATTTCTTTGGTGGGTTTGTTGCTATTCATAGTTGAGTTCATATTCCTCAATTGGAGATTATAATGGATTAGAATCACACAACCCTATACACTTTCTTACAAAGTCCTTTTCCAGGATATTGTTTTCTTGGAAAATATTTTCCACGGTATTTTCCTAAGAAAGTGTTTTCTAGGAAATTGTTTTCTGGAAAAACCTTTTCCAAGAATGTGTTATCTTGGAAAACGTTTTCCAGGAAAGTGTTTTTCGGGAAACCTTTTCTAGGAAATTATTTAGGAAAATGTTTTCCTTGAAAGTGTTTTCTAGAAAATGTTTTCTAAGAAAATGTATTCCTTGAAAGTGTTTTTTAGAAAACGTTTTCTAAAAAAATGTTTTCCTTGAAAATGGTTTCTAGAAAATGTTTTCTAAGAAAATGTTTTCCAGGAAAAAATTTTCCTAAGAAAGTGTTTTCTAGGAAAACCTTTTCCAGGAAAGTGTTTTCTGGGAAAAGCTTTTCCAAGAAATTGTCCATTTTCTAGGAAAGTGTTTTCCTGGAAAACCTTTTCCAGGAAATTATCTTGGAAATTGTTTTCCTTGAAACTGTTTTCTAGAAAATGTTTTCTCTGAAAATGTTTTCCAGGAAAATACTTTTCTAAGAAAGTGCTTTCTAGGAAAACCTTTTCCAGGAAAGATTTTTCTGGGAAAACCTTTTCCAGGAAAGTGTTTTCTGGGAAAAACTTTTCTTGGAAATTGTTTAGGAAAGTGTTTTCTTTGAAAGTGTTTTCTAAGAAAATATTTTCCAAGAAAATATTTTCCAAGAAAATATTTTCCAAGAAAATATTTTCCTGGAAAGTATTTTCTAAGAAAATATTTTCTAAGAAAATATTTTCCACCAGGAAAATATTTTCCAAAGAAAGTGCTGTCTAGGAAATCCTTTTCCAAAAAAGTGTTTTCTGGGAAAACCTTTTCCAAAAAAGTGTTTTCTGGGAAAACCTTTTCCAGGAAATTGTTTTCTTGGAAAACCTTTTCCAGGAAATTGTCCCTTTTCCAGAAAAGTGTTTTCTGGGAAAACCTTTTCCAGGAAATTTTCTAGGAAAATGTTTTCCAGGAAAATATTTTCCTAAGAAAGTGCTTTCTAGGAAATCCTTTTCCAAGAAATTGTTTTCTAGGAAAACCTTTTCCAGGAAAGCTTTTTCTGGGAAAACCTTTTCCAGGAAAGTGTTTTTTGAGAAATCCTTTTCCAGGAAATTGTCTCGAAAAATGTTTTCCTTGGAAAGTGTTTTCTAGAAAATGTTTTCTAAGAAAATGTTTTCCAGGATAATATTTTCCTAAGAAAGTGCTTTCTAAGAAAACCTTTTCCAAGAAAGTGTTTTCTAGGAGAACTTTTTCCAGGAAAGTGTTTTCTAGGAAAACCTTTCCAAGAAATTGTCTTGAAAAACGTTTCCTTGAAAGTGTTTTCTAGAAAATATTTTCTAAGAAAATGTTTTACTAGAAAATGTTTTCTAAGAAAACGTCTTACAAGAAAATATTTTGTGTTTTCTAGGAAATTGCTTTCTAGAAGAACCTTTTCTAGGAAAATGTTTTTTCAGAAAACGTTTTCCAAAAAATATTTACTAAAAAAACTTTTTCCAAAAAATATTTTCTAGAAAATGTTTCATGTGAGAAATTATTTTCTAGATGAAAATATTTTCATATGAAAATGTTTTCTCTATAAAATGTTTTCTAGAGAAAACATTTTCTAGAAATCGTTGTCAAAAATGTTTTCCATAAAAATGTTTTCTGAGAAAGTATTTTAATAAACCCAATCACGAGGATAAATATACGGTTTAAGGAAAAAAAAATAATAGAGCATAACTTAATTCATCCACTAACTGTTGTGAGACAAGACTACTTGATACAATTTGTAACTTCGATGAACATTTCAACTAATTTAATGCTCAAGAACGTACAAATTACCGGTTCATTGGCAGCTTGTGACTATATTGATTTAATGCCCAAGAACATACATATTACCGGTTCATTGGCAGCTTGTGACCGTCCAATTTTTAGAGGATGAGATTTTAGTGTTAAAAAACTCAAATTTCAAATTTTTTTTTTTTTTTAAATAATCATCCAAAATTTTAGATTGAAAAAATCCTCCTTAGTAGGTCATCTGACCAAGGTAGAAGAAGTAAACTACGCTCCTGAGGGAGCATAGTATACGTGCTCTCCATTGAATCCCCTTCTACTGCAATGGAGGGGCCCCATCTATAATCATACAATTTCAACCCCTCCAACAGTGCAAAGACTCAGCTTTGTTAGAATTTGTATGGTCCAGTTCCAATCCAATAACCTCTCATGGTCCATACTTTTTTTACATGAAATAATACATTTGCCCTACAGAAATTGCGAAAACAAAACTTTTATAATGTTAAAACTTTTACAATGTTCATTGCTATAAAAGCAAACTGAACATCAACAAAGAAAAATTTAAGAGACATCCATGCACATCAATCACAAAAAAAAGTGGCAAATCTTATATCCCTTACTTTTAAAATTTATGCTACCTTCACAAAAAACTCATCCGATGTCTGTGGCACCATCTTATATCCAAATAGAGGCCATAACAACTAAAAAAATTAACCATTTTGAAATAAGAGGAAATAAATATGGCAGATTGGGCTACAAACCATTTTCTATGCATAGCCAATCCATGCTAAAATGAGAATGATGTTAGAATTCAAATTTGATTTAGAAAAGTATTAACATGGCTACTCCATAGTTGACTGCGAGCAATTCAGCTAAGCATGCATAAGAAATGTTTAGATATTACCTGGTGTAAATGGAAATCGCTTAGGTACATTCAGCTCTTTATCTTTTCTTCTTTTTTTGAGGAAGTTTATATTGGAAGAGAAAGAGAAAACAAAGGATGAATGAATTTCACTCAACAAAATGCGACCATGTTAATGCAAATAAAAAATGAAGAATGCATATAATAGAAAGAAACTCCACCTTAATCCCAGAGGGACTCTCCATAAAGCTCAGTTTGTATGTATTTGATCTAAAGCTATGAAAAGAACATCCTTGACCTGGTAATGGGGGGAACCCAAGATTTCCTCATTCAGCACCGCAAGAAAGAAGTTGTCAAATCCCAATACACAAAAGCTATCTTATAAATATAAATAAAAATCAATAATGATAAAAAATTGTAAGAGATACACACTTTCTACTATAATTGAGAACTAAATAAAAGCTATGCCCCCAAACAATCACAACATTTGGTGTTAAAACCAACACACATTGGAATAACATAAGCCATATTGGAATAAGAGGAAATAAATATGGCAGATTGGGCCACAAACCACTTTCCATGCATAACAGCTAAAAAACAGAAGCTATATTGGAATAAGAGAAAATAAATACGGCAGATTGGGCCACAAACCACTTTCCATGCATAAGCAATCCATGCTTAAATGAAAAGGATGTTAGAATTCAAATTTGAATTCGAAAAGTATTAACATGGCTACTCCATAGTTGACTGCGAGCACTTCAGCTAAGCATGCATAAGAATTGTTTAGATATTGCCTGGTGTAAATGGAAATTGCCTAGGTATATTCAGCTCTTTATCTTTTCTTTTTTTTTTGAGGAAGTTTATATCGAAAGAGAAAGAGAAAACAAAGAGAAAGAGAATGAATTTCACTCAATAAAATGCAGCCATGTTAATGCAAATAAAAAATGAAGAATGCATATAATAGAAAGAAACTCCACCTTAATCCAAGAGGGACTCTCCATAAAGCTCAGTTTGTATGTATTTGATCGAAAGCTATGAAAAGAGCATCCTTGACTTGGTAATGGGGGGAACCCAAGATTTCCTCATTCAGCACTGCAAGAAAGAAGTTGTCAAATCCCAATTCACAAAAGCTATCTTATAAATATAAATAAAAATCAATAATGATAAAAAATTGCGAGAGACACACTTTCTACTATAATTGATAACTAAATAAAAGTTATGCCCCCAAACAATCACAACATTTGGCATTAAAACCAACACACATTGGAATAACATAAGCCATATTGGAATAAGAGGAAATAAATATGGCAGATTGGGCCACAAACCACTTTCAAAGTATAACAGCTAAAAAACATAAGCCATATTGGAATAAGAGGAAATAAATATGGTAGATTGGACCACAAACCACTTTCCATGCATAGCCAATCCATGATTAAATGAGAAGGATGTTAGAATTCAAATTTGATTTCGAAAAGCAGCTACATCGCTACCCCATAGTTGACTGAGAGCACTTCAGCTAAGCATGTCTAAGAATTGTTTAGATATTGCCTGGTGTAAATGGAATTGCCTAGGTACATTCAGCTCTATATCTTTTTTCTTTTTTTGAAGAAGTTTTTATCGTAAAAGAAGGAGAAAACAAAGACGAGAAAAAGAATGAATTTCACTCAAAAAAATGCAACAATGTTAATGCAAATAAAAAATGAAGAATGCATATAATAGAAAGAAACTCCACCTTAATCTCAGAGGAACTCTCCATAAAGCTCAGTTTGTACGTATTTGTTCGAAAGCTATGAAAAGAGCATCCTTGACCTGGTAATGGGGGGAACCCAAGATTTCCTTCATCAGCATTGCAAGAAAGAAGAAGACAGAGATTGTCCAACCCCAAATCTCAAAAGCTATCTTACAAATATAAATAAAAATCAATAATAATAAAAAATTACAAGAGACACTATCTACTATAATAGAGAAATAAATAAAAGCTATACCCCCAAACAGTCACAGCATATGGCGTTAAAACCAATGCAGATAACGGCTAAAAAAAAGAAGCCATATTGGAATAGGAGGAAATAAATATGGCAGATTGAGCTACAAACCATTTTCTATGCATTAGCCAATCCATGCTTAAATGAGAAGGACGTTAGAATTCAAATTTGATTTAAAAAAGCATTCACATGGCTACTCCATAATTGACTGAGAGCATTTCAGCTAAGCATGACTAAGAAATGTTTAGATTGCCTGGTGTAAATGGAAATTGCCTAGATACATTCAGCTCCATATCGTTTTTCTTTTTTTGAGGAAGTTTATATCGGAAGAGAAAGATAAAACAAAGAGGAGAAAGAGAATGAATTTCACTCAACATAATGCAACCATGTTAATGCAAATAATAACTGAAGAATGCATATAATAGAAAGAAACCCCACCTTAATCCCAGATGGACTCTCCATAAAGCTCAGTTTGTATGTGTTTGTTCGTAAGCTATGAAAAGAGCATCCTTGACTTGGTAATGGGGGGAACCCAAGATTTTCTTATTCAGCACTGCAAGAAATAAGAAGACAAAGAGATTGTCAAACCCCAATTCTCAAAATCTATCTTACAAATATAAATAAAAATCAATAATGATCAAAAATTGCAAGAGACACACTATTTACTATAATTGAGAAATAAATAAAAGCTATGCCCCCAAACAGCAACAACATCTAGCGTTAAAACCAATGCACATAACAGCTAAAAAAAAGAAGCCATATTGGAATAAGAAGAAATAAATATGGCAAATTGGGCCACAAACAAATGAGAAGGATGTTAGAATTCAAATTTGATTTAGAAAAGATATAACATGGCTACTCCATAGTTGACTGAGAGCACTTCAACTAAGCATGTCTAAGAATTATTTAGACATTGCCTGATGTAAATGGAAATTGCCTAGGTATACATTCAGCTCTTTTGTTTTTTTCTTTTTTTGAGGAAGTTTATATCGAAAGAGACAGAGAAAACAAAGAGGAGAAAGAGAATGAATTTCACTCAACAAAATGCAACCATGTTAATGCAAATGAAAAAATGAAGAACGCATATAATAGAAAGAAACTTCACCTTAATCCCAGAGGGACTCTCCATAAAGCTCAGTTTGTATGTGTTTGTTCGAAAGCTATGAAAAGAATATCCTTGACCTGGTAATTGGGGGAACCCAAGATTTCCTTCATCAGCACTGCAAGAAAGAAGAAGACAGAGATTGAGAAACCCCAATTCTCAAAAGCTATCTTACAAATAAAAATAAAAATCAATAATGATAAAAAATTACAAGAGACACAAACTATCTACTATAATTGAGAAATAAATAAAAGCTATGCCCCCAAACAGTCACAACATTTGGCATTAAAATCAATACACACATAACAGCTAAAAAAAAGAAGCCATATTGGAATAAGAGGAAAATAAATATGACAGATTAGGCCACAAACCATTTTCCATGCATAGCCAATCCATGCTTAAATGAGAAGGATGTTAGAATTCAAATTTGATTTAGAAAAGCATTAACATGCCTACTCCATAGTTGACTGAGAGCACTTCAGCTAAACATGTCTAAGAATTGTTTAGATATTGCCTGGTGTAAATGGATATTGCCTAGGTACATTCAGCTCTTTATCCTTTTTCTTTTTTTGAGGAAGTTTGTATCGGAAGAGACAGAGAAAAATATGAGGAGAAAGAGAATGAATTTTACTCAACAAAATATAATCATTTTAATGAAAATAAAAAATGAAGAATGCATATAATAGAAAGAAACTCCACCTTAATTCCAAAGGGACTCTACATAAAGCTCAGTTTGTATGTGTTTGTTCAAAAGCTATGAAAATAGCAGTCTTGACCTGTTGGTAATTGGGGGAACCCAAGATTTCCTTCATCAGCACTGCAAGAAAGAAGAAGACAAAGATTGTCAAACCCCAATTCCGTAAAGCTATCTTATAAATATAAATAAAAATCAATAATGATAAAAAATTGCAAGAGACACACTATCTACTATAATTGAGAAATAAATAAAAGCTATGCCCCCAAACAGTCACAACATTTGGTGTTAAAAATTACAAGAGACACACACCATCTACTATCATTGAGAAAGAAATAAAAGCTATGCCCCCAAACACTTACAACATATGGCATTAAAATCAATACAGATAACAGCTAAAAAAAAGAAGCCATATTAGAATAAGAGGAAATAAATATGGCAGATCGGGCCACAAAACATTTTCTATGCATTAGCCAATCCATGCTTAAATGAGAAGGATGCTAGAATTCAAATTTGACTTAGAAAAGCATCCACATGGCTACTCCATTTTTGATTGAGAGCATTTCAGCTAAGCATGACTAAGAATTGTTTAGATTGCCTGGTGTAAATGGAAATTGCTAAGGTACATTCAGCACTTTATCTTTTTTCTTTTTTTGAGGAAGTTCATATCGGAAGAGAAAGATAAAACAAAGAGGAGAAAGAGAATGAATTTCACTCAACAAAATGCAACCATGTTAATGCAAATAAAAAATGAAGAATGCATATAATAGAAAGAAACTCCACCTTAATTCCAGAGGGACTCTCCATAAAGCTCAGTTTGTATGTGTTTGTTCGAAAGCTATGAAGAGCATCCTTGACTTGATAATGGGGGGAACCCAAGATTTCCTCATTCAGCACCGCAAGAAATAAGAAGACAAAGAGATTGTCAAACCCCAATTCTCAAAATCTATCTTACAAATATAAATAAAAAACAATAATGATCAAAAATTACAAGCGACACACTATTTACTATAATTGAGAAATAAATAAAAGCTATGCCCCCAAACAGCAACAACATTTGGCGTTAAAACCAATACACATAACAGCTAAAAAAAAGAAGCCATATTGGAATAAGAAGAAATAAATATGGCAAATTGGGCCACAAACGAATGAGAAAGATGTGAGAATTCAAATTTGATTTAGAAAAGATTTAACATGGCTACTCCATAGTTGACTGAGAGCACTTCAACTAAGCATGTCTAAGAATTGTTTAGATATTGCCTGATGTAAATGGAAATTGCCTAGGTATACATTCAGCTCTTTGGTTTTTTTCTTTTTTTGAGGAAGTTTATCTCGAAAGAGACAGAGAAAACCAAGAGGAGAAAGAGAATGAATTTCACTCAACAAAATGCAACCATGTTAATGCAAATAAAAAAATGAAGAACGCATATAATAGAAAGAAACTTCACCTTAATCCCAGAGGGACTCTCCATAAAGCTCAGTTTGTATGTGTTTGTTCGAAAGCTATGAAAAGAGTATCCTTGACCTGGTAATTGGGGGAACCCAAGATTTCCTTCATCAGCACTGCAAGAAAGAAGAAGACAGAGATTGTCAAACCCCAATTCTCAAAAGCTATCTTACCAATATATATAAAAATCAATAATGATAAAAAATTACAAGAGATACACACTATCTACTATAATTGAGAAATAAATAAAAGCTATGCCCCCAAACAGTCACAACATTGGCATTAAAACCAATACACACATAACAGCTAAAAAAAAGAAACCATATTGGAATAAGAGGAAAATAAATATGGCAGATTGGGCCACAAACCATTTTCCATGCATAGCCAATCCATGCTTAAATGAGAAGGATGTTAGAATTCAAATTTGATTTAGAAAAGCATTAACATGCCTACTCTATAGTTCACTGAGAGCACTTTAGCTAAACATGTCTAAGATGTTTAGATATTGCCTGATGTAAATGGAAATTGCCTAGGTACATTCAGCTCTTTATCTTTTTCTTTTTCTGAGGAAGTTTGTATCGACAGAGATAGAGAAAACAAAGAGGAGAAAGAGAATGAATTTTACTCAACAAAATATAATCATGTTAATGCAAATAAAAAATGAAGAATGCATATAATAGAAAGAAACTCCACCTTAATCCCAAAGGGACTCTCCATAAAGCTCAGTTTGTATGTGTTTGTTCAAAAGCTATGAAAAGAGCAGTCTTGACCTGTTGGTAATTGGGGGAACCCAAGATTTCTTTCATCAGCACTGCAAGATAGAAGAAGACAAAGATTGTCAAACCCCAATTCCGTAAAGCTATCTTATAAATATAAATAAAAATCAATAATGATAAAAAATTGCAAGAGACACACACTATATATTATAATTGAGAAATAAATAAAAGCTATGCCCCCAAACAGTTACAACATTTGGCGTTAAACCAATACACATAACAGCTAAAAAAAAGAAGCCATATTGGAATAAGAGGAAATAAATATGGTTGGGCCACAAACAATTTTCCATGCATAGCCAATCCATGCTTAAATGAGAAGGATGTTAGAATTCAAATTTGATTTAGAAAAGCATTAACATGGCTACTCCATAGTTGACTGAGGGTACTTCAGCTAAGCATGTCTAAGAATTGTTTAGATATTGCCTGGTGTAAATGGAATTTGCCTAGGTACACTTCAGCTAAGCATGTCTAAGAATTGTTTAGATATTGTCTGGTGTAAATGTAAATTGCCTAGGTACATTCAGCTCTTTATCTTTTTTCTTTTTTTGAGGAAGTTTATATCGGAAGAGAAAGAGAAAACGAAGAGGAGAAAGAGAATGAATTTCACTCAACAATATGCAACCATGTTAATGCAAATAAAAAATGAAGAATGCATATAATAGAAAGAATCTCCACCTTAATCCTAAAGGGACTCTCCATAAAGCTCAGTTTGTATGTGTTTGTTCAAAAGCTATGAAAAGAGCAATCTTGACCTATTGGTAATTGGGGGAACCCAAGATTTCCTTCATCAACACTGCAAGAAAGAAGAAGACAAAGATTGTCAAACCCCAATTCCGTAAAGCTATCTTATAAATATAAATAAAAATCAATAATGATAAAAAATTGCAAGAGACACACTATATATTATAATTGAGAAATAAATAAAAGCTATGCCCCCAAACAGTTACAACATTTGGTGTTACACCAATACACATAACAGCTAAAAAAAAGAAGCCATAATGGAATAAGAGGAAATAAATATGGTTGGGCCACAAACAATTTTCCATGCATAGTCAATCCATGCTTAAATGAGAAGGATGTTAGAATTCAAATTTGATTTAGAAAAGCATTAACATGGCTACTCCATAGTTGACTGAGGGTACTTCAGCTAAGCATGTCTAAGAATTGTTTAGATATTGCATGGTGTAAATGGAATTTGCCTAGGTACACTTCAGCTAAGCATGTCTAAGAATTGTTTAGATATTGTCTGGTGTAAATGTAAATTGCCTAGGTACATTCAGCTCTTTATCTTTTTTCTTTTTTTGAGAAAGTTTATATCGGAAGAGAAAGAGAAAACGAAGAGGAGAAAGTGAATGAATTTCACTCAACAATATGCAACCATGTTAATGCAAATAAAAAATGAAGAATGCATATAATAGAAAGAATCTCCATCTTAATCCCAAAGGGACTCTCCATAAAGCTCAGTTTGTATGTATTTGTTCAAAAGCTATGAAAAGAGCAATCTTGACCTGTTGGTAATTGGGGGAACCCAAGATTTCCTTCATCAGCACTGCAAGAAAGAAGAAGACAAAGATTGTCAAACCCCAATTCCGTAAAGCTATCTTATAAATATAAATAAAAATCAATAATGATAAAAAATTGCAAGAGACACACACTATATATTATAATTGAGAAATAAATAAAAGCTATGCCCCCAAACAGTTACAACATTTGGCGTTAAACCAATACACATAACAGCTAAAAAAAAGAAGCCATATTGGAATAAGAGGAAATAAATATGGTTGGGCCACAAACAATTTTCCATGCATAGCCAATCCATGCTTAAATGAGAAGGATGTTAGAATTCAAATTTGATTTAGAAAAGCATTAACATGGCTACTCCATAGTTGACTGAGGGTACTTCAGCTAAGCATGTCTAAGAATTGTTTAGATATTGTCTGGTGTAAATGGAATTTGCCTAGGTACACTTCAGCTAAGCATGTCTAAGAATTGTTTAGATATTGTCTGGTGTAAATGTAAATTGCCTAGGTACATTTAGCTCTTTATCTTTTTTCTTTTTTTGAGGAAGTTTATATCGGAAGAGAAAGAGAAAACGAAGAGGAGAAAGAGAATGAATTTCACTCAACAATATGCAACCATGTTAATGCAAATAAAAAATGAAAAATGCATATAATAGAAAGAATCTCCACCTTAATCCTAGAGGGACTCTCCATAAAGCTCAGTTTGTATGTGATTGTTCAAAAGCTATGAATAGAGCATCCTTGACCTGGTAATTGGGGGAACCCAAAATTTCCTTCATCAGCACTGCAAGAAATAAGAAGATAGAGATTGTCAAACCCCAATTCTCAAAAGCTATCTTGCAAATATAAATAAATACCAATAATGATAAAAAATTGCAAGAGACACACTATCTACTATGATTGAGAAATAAATAGCTACCCAAACAGTCACAACACTTGGCGTTAAAACCAATACACATAACATTACAATTAAACACGAACAAAATTACAAAAAGAAGATGTGTAAATTTGGATACCTCTCTCTCTCCAATCATATATTAATGTGCACATAGCAAGGTTAAGTGTATCTCAATCTCTCACCATCCATGTTATCTCCTATATAAACAATTAAAGATAAATTTTATGGGCTTTTTGAGACCAAGACAGCTACATACAACTAGGTTCATCGCATCTACAGAAAAATAATGGAATTTTTTCACCCTAAAAAAGAAAACTTAGAAAGGTAGAGACACCTTGGTGGAACCTAGTTGATAAACTGGATAGACATAGAATGAAATACAATATTGCATGACTGTAAAAAATTTAACAAAATATGGTGATGTGTTCAAATACAATATTGCATGTATGTTTTTCCATAATCCGATCCTTGAAAGACCTTAAAGGAAGACTTCCATAGCTGCAAATCTTGAAGATTCGGTCAAAAAAAATGGTTCGAGATGCTAGGGACAGGGTACTTGATTGAGGCCAATCTAATAACATTCATTGAAGCCAAAAGATATTCTACTCCCTCAGGAGTATACTGTCCAGTTACTCCCTCAGAAAAAACCCCACCTAAGACTAGTTTTAGGGGATATAACCTTTTTAACACATAGATTAGCATCAATAGAAGAAATTTCCTAATTGCACCATCAAAGCACTTGAAAAAATAAATGTCTCAAGCTTGAATAGAAACCGTCTAATTTTTAGAGGATGAGATTTAAGTGTTAGAAAATTCAAATTTCAAATTTTTTTTTTAAATAATCATCTAGTGATTCTAAGGTGGTTATCAAAATTTAAGATTGAAAAAATCCTCCTAGTAGGTCATCTGACAGAGGGAGAGGAAGTAAACTATGCTCCTGAGGGAGTGTAGTATACGTGTTCTTCATTGAATCCCCTTCCACCGCAAGGGAGGGCCCCATCTATAATCATACAACAGAGCAAAGACTCAGCTTTGAAGAATTTATATGGTCCAGTTCCAATCCAATAACCTCTCATGGTCCATACCTTTTGACATGAAATACATTTGACCATCTATTAAGGATATGATACCCTTCAGAAATTGCGAAAATAAAACTTTTACAAAGTTCATTGCTATAGAAGCCAACTGAACCGTGGCACATCAAAACTAAAATTTGAGAGATACCCCTATCCCTTACTTTGAAAATTTATGCCACTTCAAAAAAAACTCATGCCATGTCTGCGTCTATACCTAAATAGAGGCATCCATAACAGCTAAAAAAAGAAGCCATATTACAATAAGAGGAAATAAATATGGCAGATTGGGCCATCAAACCATCTTCCATGCATAGCCATCCATGCAAAAGCTTAAATGAGAAGCATGTTAGAATTTAAATTTGATGTAAGAAATGTGGAGAGAGAAAGTAGGAGAAGAGAGAGGTTAGGTTTTCGGGCTTATGTGACGGATCCATCTTGGTAGTGAAGAACTTGACGAAGAAAACGAGACCAAACATGAGCTTGTGATCCTGTTGTGGACTAAGGGTTTTGAGGGGACAAAGCCATTCCCTATAAAAGAGGCAAAGGCCATTCCGATTTGATTTAGAAGGATACAAGAACATGCTAAAATACAAGAATTAAATTCTCGATAGTTTTTAATTTATATTTCAAATATATTGGACGAATTACCCTTCAACATCATCACAAGAAAAAAATCAACACCACACTTCATACATATTAAAAAAATGGGGAGCGTAGAGAGAGAAGCAAACACAATTATCAGACTAAGATCAAGCAGAGACTAATGACAACTAAGGATTATGTTTAAGTTTTCAAGTTTCGAAGAAAGTTGAGAAGATTGCTTCCCTGCTTGTGTTAGAGTGAGAATTGAGACCATCTTGCTCTTGATGAGCTCTTCTCCTGTAAAGGCCACCAAAATAGTTTCTCCTTTTTGGGTGGCTCTCGTTGTTGAGCTCATCATCTTCGCTTGAAGTACCCTTTGCCATTTTCTTGATTGTAAAAGTAGAAGAAAAAGATGGATTTCTGATCAATGACTAATGAAGCCTTATGGTCTAAACTAGAGGAAGATATTTGAAAAGATTCATGCCAGCTGGGGCTTTGTGATCAAGAAATGCATTAAGAGAGATGGATCGGTCTCTGATCAAGATACGCAAAGAGAGAAAAGAGAGTAGATCAGTAGATTGTTAATGGGGACGTGAATCAATGAAATATGGATTGGCCCTCACCGAGAACTTGAGTAAGGAGTAGTTTTGGGATTTATCTAGAGTAAAATTTGGGAGTGAGAACCCGTTACAGTATATATAAGACTATGGCTACATATATATAAATATGTATGAATTAGATTATTTTAAATCAAAAATATCTATTTCTAAAAAATATCTATTTCTATTTTAATATATATATTTTTATCACATATACATGTCTCTTCCATAATGTAAACCATCTGCATCTTAGTCACGTTTTTGTTTTTCTCTCAATTTTTATGTGGTTTTTTCATTTTTGGGCTTTGGAGCTAGCCGATTGTGAGCTCAGCTCGGCTTATTTTGGTTGACTCGGCTTATTTTGGCTATAAACAACTCGGCTCAGCTCAGTCGGCTCAGCTCAGCTCCCAAAACCGAGCTAGCCAACTCTAGCCAAAACCGAGACGACCAAAAAAACCAAAGGAAAAACAGAAAATTTTTAAAAAATCAAATAAAAAAAAAAAAATTAGTAAAAAATAATAAACAAATTCCTATTAAATAAAAAATCAAATAAAAAAAACAACCAATTAGCCAATTTACCTGTCAGGGGTCAAACCGCCTCGGGGCCATGTCCAATTAACCATTCTGGAACATAAGAAAGAGGAACAGTCTATTTGAGAGAGTGAAATGCAGGGGAGAGAGATGACTCGTATCAGTTCACATTGTAAAGCAAAGAATTGGGATATAGAAACCCTAATTAACTTCTAAAAATTTGAAGATTGTCTGTTTGTAATTTTTAGACAACAATTTGTAGCTGAAACGAAAAAAGATAGTTTAATTTGGGAATAAAAAATGATGTCTAAAATTTGCCTATGTTATAAAACTCCACAATTTTGCTATATTAAAATTTCACTGAATTTCGTTAAATCTTCACTGAAATTCTACAAATTTCAGTGAAATTTGTAATAGTTTTTTTTTTATTTTTTATATTTTCACTATTTTATTTTTTCGCAATACCTCGACTCATCTTATATAGGCTTGGCTCGGCTTGTATTGGCTCGGCTCGACTTACATCGATCATTCCTCTGTTGTCATTCGATACATGAAGACTTTCCAATCCCCATATGTTTTCATTTAGCATGTGTCAAATTGTGTCTAAGTGTCTAATTATTTCAGGTAGTACATGAAGATCAACGCAGGGCTCTCTATCCAACTCATTCTTTCAAGATTCTATTCTTCTGTTATCATTCTATTTTATTCTTCTGTTGTCAGGCTCGACTTACAGGCTCAACAGAAGAATAAAATAAGTCGAGCCTGACAACGGAAGAATGACAACAAAAGAATATATTCACATAGAATGACAACAAAAGAATATATTCACATAGAATGACAACAGAAGAATATATTCACATAGAATGACATATATTCACATTGAATGACATATAATGACATATATTCACATAGAATGACATAGAATGGCATATATTCACATAGAATGACATATATTCATAATATTTTATCATATGTGAATGTATTCACAATATATTCTATGTGAATATATTCACATAGAATGACAACAGAAGAATATATTCACATGTCTAACTATTTTATTCTTCTGTTGTCATTCTTCTATTGTCAGGCTCGACTTACAGGCTCAACAAAACCTGAAGTGTTATTGCAGAAGAATATAGGCTGATTAAATTTTTCATCATGCACATAAAGTTACAAAAGGTGACACATCATAAATCATCGAGGGGACATGAACAACCAAACAAACACACATGAGTTCATCATTATTCCTTTTTCAATGACTATTTAACTCATCATTATGATTAGGTATAATGACATATCAAACAATAGATAATATCAAAGGTTGTAACATAAGGAACTGTCAAAACATACAACCATTTTAATGGAACTACATGAAAACAGATATTTTAACTGTTGTGTGTCTTTTTTGTTTTGGCGAGGTCCATAGTTGTGCATTATGAACATGGGCAACCCATCTTAAAAGGAGATTGAGTTACACTCCAACTAAATATATATAAAACTTAACAGTTCAGATTTACTACTCATGAAGAATTGTGAGAATTTAATTGATCCAGACATTTACTGATCACATATTCATCGTGCACTACTGATGATGAAACCATGATCCATCCAAAAAAAGATTCAAGTATATAGGAAGTTGCAGATCCAGAACAAGAACATCAAAAGAAAGCTCACAGAGTATATGAATCCAATTCTGCATTGATAGAGAGGAACTGGACTTTTAGCAATTCACAGTCAACATCATATATGGATCTAAAACAATTCTCGTTAAATGGGAAAACTCAAAGTGGGTGACAGAGTCCCTTCCCCAGGCTTTAGTGACCTTGCAAAACTCCCTAAAGGAAACCTTTGAGCATAAGTTAGCAATAACAATTCAAATCCCAACCAAAACACACTAAAGAACATAAGAAACAACTCCCGAACTTCCTCTCAATGATAATTACAGAAGGGATAATTGTGAACAATCTCATATCAATGGCAGAAGCCCAGACACTATCGTAAACGCATTAAGCAGCAAACAAAACCAATAAAAAATGTATCCAACCTAGGACACTGACCTACAACTGTTAGATAATGGTATCCAACCTGGGACACTGACCTACAACTGTTAGATAATGGTATCCAACATGGACAAGAGTGACAAATTCAACTGTGAATTTTTTGAGTATGAACTATCAATCTGTTAGAGGCATGATCCAAGCAAAAGGGAGAAAACAAAAAATCACATACTAGTTGATATTTTTAAAAAGTAACTATGACTTCATGGGAGGGAATTTAAATGAAAACCATAATCAATATAAAAGGAAAGGCCAGCAACCAAACTTATAAACTGCTTTACATACTTGAGGTCAACTCCCATAATTTGTGGATTCAATGGATACTCAGTCACCTATAGAATGAATCAATGACAACATCAAAATCAAAATCAAAAATTTCTCTTTAACGAAAAATAACTAATAAGTAAAACTCAAGCAACAAAAGGACTGTTTCCATGTATGTAACTCAGAAACAGCAACCATCGTTAACAAATCACAGAATTTGGACATAATATATATGGATCAGAAGCGAAGTTACTCCATCTTATCAATCCAAGAATCCCAAACATAAATATTGATGATTATTCTGGAAGCTTACGTAAGGCCACCAGCCTGCAAATACAGACTGTTGTGGCCACATAACCATGGCATCTGTTGGAACATCCATATGCATATATAGAAATACAACTGTGACAATCAGAGGACTACAAAAGCTTTAACTTAGATAAAGCAGAATCTACATGGGATGAATTGGACTGCCACTTCGGGAGTCCACACAAAATGATTTATGATGCCTTGGCAAGAAGAAATACTCAATATGAAGTCCAAGAAAATATCACTTTTCTTCACAAGTATCTACTATCTTATATAGGGATCAATATTCCCATAGAATTTAGCAGCCAATATAAGATGAATTAATCTCCCTCAAAATATACAAGTCATCTAATGCTTAAGTGGCTCACCAAATGTAAGTGTTCCCTTGCCATATGTTCCATCAATCCCTTTATGTTACAGTCAAAGTGTAGAAGTCAATCCCTTCCATATGTTCGGTCAAGAAAAGGGGAATCAGTGCCATTGCGAGGGCACCAACTCTGGAGCTATGGAAAGTTTATGGGTAGAACTTTTACCAAGGGAAGTGATGAGGTCCATTATTTCACCTAGACAAAGTGCATCAACACAAGGGAGATTCTTGAAATTTTACTTCTCGCTAGTATCTATTTTCAAGGCATACATAGAATTGACCCGAAAACTTTTGCAAGTTAGACCTAGAGAGTGCAGCCATCAAGTGGATTTTGCATGCCAAGACCATGAAGGATCAAAGTGGCGAAGATGGATTAGGTGTCCAAGTGTTTTGATGGCTGCTATCTCAAAAAATGGTGCATGGAACCCCCTAAACAAGCGCTCAATTAGCAAAAAAGAACGAAAAAATAGCTAAACAATTTCTCCAAATAACCTTCCCATTATAATATGCAGAAATTTTGTGAACTAAGCTATAAAGCATAAAAATGTCATGATGGTAGATACCATGCCCTGATTTTTACCATATTTGCAGCATCATTTGACATTTGTAGAGATGAAAAACTAAGGCAGTTATACTAGCAAAGTAGCAACAGGAGATTAATTTTTCTTTCCATCCCTCCTGCATCTACGCAGAAGAATATGATTTTCAAAAGCCAATGGATTTCAACATGAAGTTGTACCCTAGTGAGCACTGAACTTAATTTCTGAATGACATCAATTATGTGATCGGACTTCACAGCCTAAAAAGAAGAAAAGGCAATTTAGTGAATAACCTATAACCTAAAACCTAAACATTTCAAATCTTTTGAGCCTATACCCAATCTACCTAAAATTCTGCAATTCACCAAATACAATACAAAAAAGACAATACCCATGTCTGGTTCTTAACTCGATCAGAGACCGATGGATCCAATCCAGGGAATCTAGCATTCTGAAACACCACGCATGCACATCAAATCAAAGTGCTATTCCATCCAGAAAATGCAACCAGATCAAAAGCACGCACTTAATCACCCTCTATCTTTCAATTATTATACGAGTTTGAAATAAACATCCCACTAAGGAATTGAACTTACCAGAGGAGAATTTCTATCTTCACCAATATAACCTGAAGATGATTAAAAGAATAATCAGAGGTTGCTCATCAGCCACTCATAAATCACAGAAGTTAAATGACCGTATGCTTGAACATTTCACCTGTCAGAAACACCAAAATCTAATGCAACAGAGGTCCAGATGAGTACTCTCCTTTTTGGGTGGCTCTCATTGTTGAGCTCGTCATCTTCGCTTGAAGTACTCTTCACCATTTTCTTGATTGCAAAAGAGGAAGAAGAAAAAGATTAATGGATTTCTGATCAATGACGAATGAAGCCTTATGGTCCAAACTGGAGGAACAAATTTGACAAGATGCATGTTGGCTAGGCTCTGTGATCAAGAAATAATGCAGAGAGAGATGGATCGGTTTCTGATCAAGATACAGAGAGAGAAAGAGAAGAGAGTAGATCAGTAGATTGTTAATGGGGACGTCTACTTAGAGAGAGAGTTGAGTGAGAGACAGAAAGAGCTGCAGCCAGGCCTTTTGTGTTTCGCTTGAGAGAGCTGTTGCCTTAGAGAGAGAGAGAGCCGTGGCCTTAGAGAGAGTTGCCTTAGAGACAGAAAGAGCCGTTGCCACATATAGAGAGAAAGAGCCGTTGCCTCAGACAGGGAGAGAGCCGTTGGCTTACTCCGGTGGTGTTCTTCAAGACCCATACGGAAAATTGGATAAAACCCTAAAAAATAGACGGCATTTTACCCACGTTAAATTTTTTTTAGCATATTTCTCCCAAAAATTAAATTTTAAAATAAATTTTTTATTTTTCACAATTTTTATTTTAATAATTTATTCATAATTTTATCGATTTTCTAAGTTTTGGGATTTTAGGCCAGCTATTTATTGAACTCGGCTCGGCTTTTTTCGCGCTAAAATGTCTCAGCTTGGCTCAGCTAACGTCGGCTCGACTTGGCTAACATCGGCTCGACTCGGCTAACATAGGCTCGACTCGGCTAATATCGGCTCGCTGCAGCTAACATCGGCTCGGCTGGGCTCAAGTCAATGAAACTCAACATTAGATTTAGCTATTATGCAAATATCATAGTTGCTAAGTCTCCATTCAAAACATTATTTTTTTAAATAAATATCCGATTTTCTTAAATCCGTTAAGAATCTTGAGTTTTTAAAAAGATCTTCAAAAAATTGTTTTTTTAATAGTATTGATATAAATTCGTATTTTATCTTTTCTAAAAAATACTTATTCCGCATAAGTTTATTTATTTATTTATTTAATATTATTGAAAATTGGTTTAAAGAAAAGTAAAGTTACAATAGGAGTAATATTAAAATCTTGATTTAACAAAAAATACCATTAAAAGTTTTACCAATGAGTTCCCTAAAAAATGTTAAAAAAATGCAATATATTCCCAAAAAAAAGTGACTAAAACAATCATATATCTCAAAATAGTAGGTAGAACCAGTGATTAAAAAAACGCCGAGTCGAACCGGAATCGGCACTGGATGTGCCGAATCTGTCAAAAAACACGGAATCGCCCTGTTGTAGAGAAAACCAGGCGATTTTGTACAGTGACTTGCCGATTCACTGTACGAAATTGGCGAGTCCCGTGAAGAACACGGGCTGCACAGTGTTCTTCACGGAATTCTTCAAAATTTGTCATTTTTTGATCATTTTTTTTGTTTTTTTTGCCCTGTGATCGAATATGCAGGCTTTATACAGCTTTTTTCAGCCTTTTCATGGATTAAATGGTGGAGAAATTTCGTTTTTTTTATCATAAAAGTTGGGTTTTTAGGGTTTCCGCTTTTCTTGTGTTTCATGCCAAATAGAGCATGAATCTGTGAATATTTGTAGCCATTTTGATCGTAAAGTTGTTCATCAAAACATTTTGTTACGAATTTGTGATAATCGTTGAGAAAAACAGAGTAATTTGGAGATTGAAGGCTCAGGTCTGTAAGCTGTGACTTATAGTTATGAGTGGATTTTGTGGAGTAAAAAGGATTTTTGGATGAGATTATAAGCAGAGTTTGGGCCCTGACCGTTCACGTTACACAGTCGTAATTGATCGTTTAGGGAAATTAATGGAGGTTGTTAAGCTCATAGTGACATGGAGGACAATTGCGTTCTTCCAAATGATGTCACGTATGGCGTAGTTATTAAATCTTACCATAAAGAGGGGCGACCAAGCGAGGCTTTAAGCCTTTTGAATGAAAAGCTTGAGAAGAAGTTTATGCCATGCCCAACCCCGTGCTGCAAATTTTTTTATCTTATTTGTAAAGAAGGCAAGGTTGATGAGGCTTGTATGCTATGGAAGAAGCTCTTAAAGAGGAAATACACCCGGATAATGCTATATAGTACTCTCATATATTGGCTTTGTAAAGGTGGTAAACTTAAAGCGATGAGGAAGCTTTTTGATGAGTTTGAGAAAGGGTTTTATCCAAGTACATTGACATATAATAGAATGGGGAGTTGTAAGAGGCAGGGAGATTATGGGATGATATACTCGGCAAAGCGTGTGTTACTAAGGTTTTTCACTTACAATAGGTTGATCAAAGGGTTTTCTAGCATTGGAAGGGCAATTGAAGGTTTTAGCATATTTGGAGGAAATGCTACGCAAAGGGTGCGAAGCCAATAAGTCCACTAATACCCAACATAGTGTGCTTCCATGATGGAGTTAGACTGTTCAGGGCAATAGAGGCTGGTATGTGGTCAGAGATTGTTTTCCCGAATGTGTCTTTTACGAGGACATTCATTTTTATTAACATGCTCGGTGAGCAAGTCTATTTCTTTCACCCTTCAAGAATTGTACTTTTCTAGTTGGAGTTGAACTTGGGTCTTAGAGTTAATCTCATATTTTTAAGGCAAGGCACCGATCATATTTTTACAAAAAACTGTAATCAAATGGCCCTCCATGAAGCTTGACGTTATTGTCCTATCTACTTTGACATCTTCTAGCCATTTTTCTAATATTCTCTAGCTTGGCCATTGGCATTAGGTTTTATAATTGGAGGATCTAATTCGAGTACATCACCACCCTATCATGGAAGGATACATATCTTTTTTTCTTTTTTTTTTTTTTTTTTAACACAAAAATTTGTTCTATTAATTTTTCCTAGCAATGGTACCAGATCGTCATCTAAAAGTCCCATGACCACTCTATGACCACACTTTGGACTTCAAGCCAACCCAACAAATCCACGAACCACATCTCCCATGCAATGGGTTCGTGGTTAGCCTATAGATCCCACGTGACCACTCCAAGGACAGTTTTGTGGTCACAAAGATCAAGAACTGCATAGGAGTGTCCTGATCTCTTTCTTCAGTAAAAGGGGAGTCCAACTACATGCAAACGAAGAACCAAGTATGCATCTCTTTCCCATTTTTGTCCAATGTCATTGTCATGCTTGTGTGCTGCGTAGGATGCCATGCAGAGGCTTTTAGGCACTCGCTTTTACAAGCCACCATATCATTGCACAATTAGGTCTTGGTTTCCTCTTGTCCCGCTTTGCTCAAAAGAGTCTTGGTTTCCTTCTGGCTCAGCATCCACGACCTTGGATCCTCTTTGGCTGTGCGTATTACATGGACTATACACATCCACCACCTTGGATCCTCCAAGATAATGCCTTTTCACATGCCAAGGCGAGAGTGATGGAGCCCCCTATGTCCTAGTTAGAATCAGCTCCAACCATCTCTAGTAGGTTGTTTTATCCAAGTAAAGCCCTGCTCAAATGGCCTTTTTCATCCAATTAGAGTACACCTTCCGTGATGATCTTTTCCTTCCAAGTAGCACACATCACATAGCATGTTTTATCCATAGAGCCTTCCTCACACATCTTTCACCCATGGATGTGGCACCCATTACTCTAATGGTTGCTTTCACTCAATTAGAGCCATACTCCCAGGGCTGCAAAAATATGAGTACCTAAACACATGAATATATGAGAGCGGAAATAAAAAAACCAAGCAGCAAGGGCTTTTAAAGGCGATTTATTAGGCTTTCGATGCACTCATGCCTATGAATTATATTGTTCTTCATACTACATGTACATGTTTGACCGTTGCCTGTATAGAGCTTTTGTAGTACTTTATATTTTGTATCTCATTTCTTTTGTGCTTCTTATACTTGGAATATTGGATTTCTGTTCGTTTCCTATGTTTTAATGGAAACTGCTAAATGCCTTCCTTCTGTTGAAAACGCTATTAATGGAATACTGAAGCGAGCTTCTAATGGGGTGGGAGCCTCCAATTGGTCACTTTTAGTATTGGAATGTTGGTCCACGTTTGAGCATTATGTCATAGATTTGGTGCAGTTATTTTTTGTGCATGGTTCTTTGATACTGCAAACATGAAGAAAACACCCACTTTACTCATTCAAAAAACTCCCGGCCATGCAGGGGACTCTCGTCTTATTGTCTCTCTTGTAATCTTATTTCAGTAATATAAATGTTAACACTTATCAAAAAAAAAAAAGATCAAAAAGTGAAAAAAAGAAAGACGGAACTATAAATCATGACCAAATATCTTGTTAATGCTTCTGGAATGACTGCTTCAAATAGACACAAGTATAACTTGAACTTTTTCATTAATGTTAATTAATGGCTTTTCATATCCCGTTGGGCTTACAAGACGTCACCTTGTTGCGCAGCAGCTCAATTGATTTTGAAAGGTTCATGAAATAATGTATCAAATTTTACAGTGAAGATGGAGTATTGGGGTAAGTTCTCGTCTCATTGCTTTCCCTGTGAAATGAAGATGAGCTGCAGTTAATATTTAGTGTTTAAACCGAATGGATACTTTGTATGCTTCAATATTCTAATGTACTAACCATGGTATTCTTGGACCAAACCATGTGAAGTTATGAACATTTGTTGCCATGGGATGTGTAGGATTATATGCATGCTCATGAGTGTGGCTTGCTGCTGGATGTCAATATGTGTTAGAAGGCTTATCATCTTAAACAAGGGAGTCTAAAGTAAAATAGTCAAGTTTTTGGAAGAAGATGAAACATAAAACTAGGAGATGCGTGAAGCTTTTCTCAGTAATGCATATTTACCTTAGGATATATTCTCTTTTTATATTTCTTTTTTGGCATGCAATGAGAAATGGAGCATCAACATGTGAACTTGTGCAAATATAGGGCTCACTGGTATTAAGAGGATATGTTATTTTCTGAGATGGGAGATGGAACCTTTATTCTTCCTTGTTTTTTATCCAAATCAGATGTAATTGTCATTCAAAATTGGGTTGGTTTAGAAACATAAGTATGGTATCTATCAATTTCAGAGTAGTATTTGTTAAGTTTCTAGACTAGCAACATATCTACGAACTTTCAAGGATTGTACCTTTTTTAAGTGACAAGCTTCCGCCATTTAGTGGGTTTTTATTTATTTATTTATATATATATATATATATATATATATATATATATATATATATATATATATATATATATATATATATATATATATATATATATATATATATATATATATATATATATTTGTTAATAAAGATACTTGACTATATGGAATGTTTCTTCATGGAGAAAAAAGGACTACGAACTATGGTTTCATATAGCTGTGACTTATTCCTAGATGCATCTGATTCCGAGTTAGCCAACTCATCAGCCACTGTATTTATCTTCTAAAAAATGTATTTAACAAGTTATTGAGAACTGGTCTTGGTTCTGTTAGTTCTTTTAAAACTATTGATGGCTTTCCAAATTTTTAGATCACAGTGGCAGTATCGAACTTTATAAAATTGATGGCTCATCTGCAGTTACTCCTATCCTACCACTTTAGATAATATCAATCCTCAAAGTTCTATTTAGGCTTCTCATTAAATACAAGACTACGTTATTGTTGGTTACGTGGCCTTTCAAGGCCTTAAAGCCAATAGTCTTACTCTCGGTGGGAGTTAGAGAGAGACTGAATCTTGATGCTTGCCGTACTGGGGCCTAGATTCATATACCCTGAGTATTTGAGGCATTGAGAATATACGTTTTGAGAGTTTGAACTCTCGAGGAGGTGTGAGGGTCACCTCCCAGTCATGACTATATTGATTAGAATGACTCATAGCTGATGTGATAAGCAAGGGCTTAGAGAATCCAATCGAGAATAATAGAGCCCGAGTAATTAAAAGAGTATTGCGCCTGTATGGAATGGTCGGCTTATAGGACATGAGCCCATATCCTGATACGAGACCTTTCTATGTCATGTGCACCCCACAATCGTTTGGGAAAGCCACTCTTCTATAGTATTATCCGACTTAGAAGAGCTAGTGCATATGTGCTTTGAGAGGACCCCTGTATTTGAATAAGAACATGCCCCACAGGGGTGCACCAGTAATCCATTGAACCCCTGGTGACGGGAAGCTCTGGTTCAGTGACTTTGATGTGAGCAATTATGTTTCCTTGCCATAGACCGTGGAGCATAGGTTCATTGGGTCAGCTTAAAACACCGGTGGAATGTCATTTGGGTTAGCCCAATGGAAGACTCCGACTAGTGTTATAAGTCTAGAGATCTCATTTACCTTTGGCCCAAATTAATCTAAAATTGATGAGAAAATATTTTATATTGATGAGAAATTGTGTAAGAATGTTGAGAAATCATTTAGAAAATTTTGTTGGGATTTTTGGAGAATTTTTCAAATGTTTTAAACAATAAAAAATGTGATTTTCAAATTTGTTTGACAAAAATACCAAACAAGGACATCCTATGGGGATGCTACATGGATCTCAAGTGGCCATAGGGATGCCACGTGGCACTGCCATCCCTCCACTCGTGGATGACATCATGCTGACATCATATCCATGTGGGGACCTATTTGTTATTAATTCTTTTGTTGGCATTATGTTATAACATGTTATCTTGTTATTTAAAGTGTTATATATTGTTATGAATTCAGTTTGATTTAAGTTACATGTTTTTTTCTTGCTCATATGTGTCATTTTTGGTATATGTGAAGTCATGGGATTTTGAGAATTAATTTAATTCATATTATTATCCACATATGTTTTTGTAGCATGTGGGTATATCTTATGTAGCACCACCTTATAGGCTTGACCCATGTGAAACTTTAGTGTTGTTAAAATCCTACATGTGTGGATATCTCATATTGCCTTTATGTTTATGTTCTTGTATTTTATTGACTCCCACAAATTATTTAAAAACCATGGGCATAAATGTAAACATGAATTTGGACTTAATGAGAAATAAAACATGGAGCTAAGGGCTTTTAAGTAAAATGCCTATAAACCTAGGTTTTAAAGAGTGAAGGGTGTCAAAAGCTCATCCATTGGTATTGGTGATAAGATATGGATGAGTGGCTTGGATAAAAGCCTCTCATTTGCCATTGATCTAAGGCATCAATGATCAAGATCAAATCCATCTTTATGATCTAAGATAAAAGTAACTTATGGGATCAATTATCCATAGAGCCTTCCTCACGCAACATCTTTCACCCATGGATGTGGCACCCATTACTCCAATGCTTGGTTTCACTCAATTAGAGCCACACCCAAGAGTGCAAAAATATGAGTTCATAAACACATGAATATATGAGAGAAAAAATCAAAAAACCAAGCGTTAAGGCTTTTAATGGTGATTTATTCAGCTTCCGATGCACTCATGCCATACAAATTACACTGTTCTTCATAGTACATGTTTGACCTTTGCCCTGATAGAGCTTTTGTAATACTTTATATTTTGTATCTCGTTTCTTTTGTGCTTCTTATACTTGGAATAATGGATTTTTGTTCGTTTCCTATATTTTAATCGAAATTGCTAGATGCCTTCTTTCTGTCGAAAATGTAATTAGTGGAATACTGAAGCGAGCTTTTAATGGGGAGGGAGCCTCCAATTGGCCACTTTTAGTATCAGAATGAGTGGAATACTGAAGCGAGCTTTTAATGGGGAGGGAGCCTCCAATTGGTCACTTTTAGTATCAGAATGTTGGTCCACTTTTTGGGCAGTGTTGTAAATTTGGTGCAGTTATTTTTTGTGCATGGTTCTGTGATACTGCAAACATGAAGAAAACACCCAATTTACTCATTTAAAAAACAGATCAGAAACGGAAAAAAAAGACGGAACTATAAATCAAGGCAAAATATCTTGTTAATGCTCTTGGAATGTCTGCTTCAAATAGACACAAGTATAACTTGAAATTTTTCATTAATTTTAACTAATGGTTTTCATATCCCGCTGGGCTTGGAAGACCTCACCTTGTTGCGGGACCTCACATTGTTCAATAAATACATATCGAACAATGAGTCTGTACTTCTACAAAATAAACCCATGTATTCCATATGATCCTTCAAAGCCAACAAATCACATTTAGTTAATCACTTTAGATAATATAAATCTTCAAAGTTCTATTAAGGTTTCTCGATCCATACGAGACTATGTTATTTCTGCCAAAGAGCCCTCAATACCAAAAGTACTGCATGGATCTTTTAATTGTCTCCTTATTTGTTTCATGTGATATCCAAAAAACATGCAAGTCTAGTGCTTCTCGTTGCAACTCCAAAAATTCAGCTTGATCATTTCATTATTTTCACTGTGGTTGGTGGTGAATCCAATCTCTATTGAGGCTTGGGTCTCAAACCTTGAAGATCTACGACTGTTTTTGGTCAAGCGTTTAACCAGTTCTTCATGAGCTTTGGTCCTTTGATTTTTCATTCTTTCCTCTTTTTTTTTTGGGACAAGGGTTTGACTAGTTCTTCATGAGGTCTTGATCCAGCTTGGATTTTTTTCACCATTTCGATTCTTCCAAGGACTCCATACTGTCACTAAGAAAATGCAGCACTACTGTTTTGGCCCTCGCTTGTTCTATCACATTCATCTCCATCCATGCGATGTAATGGAAATGCATGTATAAGTTGTAACTCAAAAAAAAAAAAAAAAAATAGACTGACATTTTTTTATCATATTGTGCAGCTGTATATGCTAACAACAACATGAGACTCCCACCTCTTATTCCTCTACGATATTGCATTTGTTTACCAAGACTAAACCCCTATGTTGGACATGATCCATCCATATGGTCCTTGCTTACCAGGGTCAAGAAATTTGGATACAAACATACTTAAAACATGAGAAACATGCTTCTTCCTCCAGATCAAACAAATCATGGATGCCTCTCAATAATGTGTACCTCATTGACTAGTTATTGGAACTTA
The DNA here is from genome assembly GCF_054954075.1 of Amborella trichopoda. Classification (NCBI taxonomy): domain Eukaryota; kingdom Viridiplantae; phylum Streptophyta; class Magnoliopsida; order Amborellales; family Amborellaceae; genus Amborella; species Amborella trichopoda. The sequence continues at coordinate 60,869,192 of NC_142336.1, read as the reverse complement.
GCTGGGTCACCAGCCCAAGCCCTTATGGAGCAGTGGTACTTTGGTACACCCCTCTTGAAAGGTGGATAATGTGACTGGGCAAGTCACTACCATTTAAATTTTTTCTATTTTTTCTTATTGTATTGCCACCCGAATCACTCACAAGTGTCTTTATACAATATGAACCAAATAAAATTGCCAAGAACTCTCATTTGCTTGCCATTAAAATTAAAATACATTCCAAATACAAATCTGAAAATAAAGATGCAATACAATCAAAAGAACATAAACTAAGAGAATACCTTATACCTTACCTCAAGTTACCCCAAGGACTTAGGACACCCCACACCGCGTCTCATCCACAACGGCACACAAGATCTAAGTCGAAAAACTTGTTTCACAAATTTGGGAAGCCTACGCAAAAACCAAGAGAGAGCGAGCATAACATAATATATGCTTGACCAAGGCTCAACATCTGAACATAAGGCCAAGACCTAGGGCTAGGTTATGTGGCTTGGGCATGCCACCCCTTGGCTTAGTTTTCTTTCCTAAACCCTAAAGTTTGGAGAGAGAATAAGAGAGAGATATTTAGAGTGGCATGTTACTCCATCAGGCATAGAGAGAGAGAGATCAAGTGAAGAGAATGAGCCCCACCCATAGCCAGTTTATATAGAATAAAGGCTAGGGTTCCTGGGGTTAGGGTCTTGCCCTTTTTGTGAGACTTAATCTCGACCTTTGACCTTGGAGATATGTGGGGTGAAGGGATCTCATCCATTATCCTTTAGATCGGCCATTATGATTAAAAGGATGAGATAAAACTATTATCCCTCAGTTTCCATAATTCTATTCCCATCAAATATTGTATAGAGAAAGTGATAAATTAATCACAATTAATTTCTTTATATCTTCTTATTTTGAAATCAATGACAATTAATTTCTTACACCTCCTAGTTTGAAATCAATCAAAATCGCTGCGCAAAAGGTTTCCTAAAATATCAAGTTAACATATGGCATAATTGCCATCTTTCATTTTAGGAAAGTTTGGAGGAGGTGGGGCGCACCACCCATAGGGTGGCCATGTGGGCCCTACGTCCCATAATATGGTGGGCCCAATGTACCCCAATAGGCCCGAAATACTTAAACATTATTTTAAAAAATAAAATAATTTTATAAAATCTCAAATATTTTATTTTTCTCTCTGATTAAAATAAATCCAGAAAATTTATTTTTCCTTAGTTAAAAATCATTTCTCAATAAAATAAAATACTTAGAGAGGTCTAAAAATTTATTTTAATTATCTAAAAAATAATTAACATATTTAAACATGTCTAAGAAGATTTGATGTGAAGGATCGATAAAGTTAGGATTACGACAAATATACTGAGGACTCATCCTCTCTAGAGTCCGTATCTCACTGCACCTTCTCAAACTGACCCAATAGTTGCCATGACCCACAACCTCTCACAAGGGTTCATGATTGGGCTATCAAATTCAGCCAATAAAGTGAAGGAGATACGATTCTAGACCATAGATTACAGGTCCGTCCTTGAGGAAAGTCCATACCCCATTTCAGTAATATGCTCCATGGGTCCTTCCAACATAGTCCGGTGTTGTAGGGAGTCATCTCTTCTACACATGTACATGTCATACAACCTTATCTAAAAGGCCCACTTCCCGGACGGCTATCTAGTGTACATGTCGTGTGATGGTAATGATGAGAATTTAGGCCCTTGTTCTCTCAAGCCATCAATCACGCACAAGGGTAATGATGGGAGTGATTTTGATTTTATGGTGTTAGCATTTTAGACACTTTGTAAAATAAAAAGCTGTATTATTGTCCTATCTACTTTGTCATCTTCTAGCCATTTTTCTAATAGTCTTCTAGCATGGCCATTGGCATTAGGTTTTATAATTGGAGGATCAGGTTCAAGTACATCACCACCCTATCTTGGAAGCATACATATCTTTGTTTTTATTTTTTATTTTGAAACACTCAAAAGTTTGTTCTATTAATTTTTTCTAGCAGTGGTACCAGATTTTCAACTAAAAGTTCCATGACCACCCTATAACCACACTTTGGACTTCAAGCCAACCCAACAAATCCATGATCCACATGTCTCCCATGCAATGGGCTCGTGGTTAGCCTATCAAAGATAACCAAGGCATAGAGGGACCATGGATAGCCATAGATCCCACGTGACCACTCCAAGGACAAGTTTGAAATTTACTATTCACTCTTTGAAGTGTGCCAAAATTTGGATATGAAATTCTGCAATTTTCCAGAAAAATGCATGCTCTGTAAATTGAGCTTTTCATTGACTTATATATACATCCAAATGAGCTCAACCCAGGTTTAAATGAAAGATGGGTAAGTTCCCTTTAAAAATTAATTTGGTGGCAGCGTGAAATTCCCTGTAAATTGGGAGATAGATCAAAGTTTCCAAAATACTATCACCTGAAATTCTGAATTTTTTCAGAAAAATGCATGCTCTGTAAATTGAACTTTTCATTAACTTATATATATCCAAATGAGCTCAAACCAGTTTTAAATGAAAGATACGTGTGTCTATTATGCTTTTTCTGTTTAAGCTCAATTGAATTCTTTACATATTCGGAGCTATGTTTCTGTTTGTGAGTGCATGTCACTATTATCAGATTTCAGCAGATTTCAGAATTTTCATTCTTTTAGTGTTGAGTTTTTGACTAATCAAATGGGGTCCAAATGATTTCAAACTACCTTCATTTGAAAGATATGTTTTTATATTTAAACTTTAGTTTTGAAATCATCTCCAAACTCCTTATAGATTGGAAGTTATGTCTTTGTTTATGGGAACATATCACTATTATCAGATTACAGCAGACTTCAGAATTTTCGTTCCTATTGTACTAAGCCTTCGACTAGGGCAACGGGATCCAAATATTTTCAAACACCTCCTTTTGAAAGATATGCGTGTCTACTTTGAAATTGATTTTTATACCATATTAAAATTTCATATATATTGGATGTTATGCCTCTATTTATGGGGATATATTAGTGTAAGGAATTGCAGAAATTTCAGGATTGTAGTCCATTTTACACTGAACCCTTGACTGACCAAATGATGCTCAAATAACTTCAAATTTCCTTTGATTGAAAGATATATATGCCAATTTCAAGTTGATGTTAAAATTGAGTTGAAATTTCTTACGAATTGGATACCATGCCTCATTTCGCATATGTATATCACTGATGGAAATGGTAGTGAATTTCTGAATAAAGCTTAAACCCTTCATAAAGAGATTGAAATTTTCTGTCATGAGGCACTGAATATGCATGTTTATGATACTGTGAATGCGCCTAAATTCTTGAAGGATAGCGAAGCATGAGTGAATGAATGCTTGAATATGCATGTACACAGTTGTAATTTGATGTGTTATAATATGACTGTGTTACTAACCACTACGTAATGGGATACCCATTGGTAGCGGGATACTGTTATGTTATGACTGTGATACTCACCACTACGCAATGGAACACCCATTGGTAGTGGGATACTGTTATGATATAATTGTGATACTGACCACTACGCAATGGGACACCCATTGGTAGGGGGATACTGTCACGATAAGAAAGTAATACCGGCAGTTAAGATCTTGCCCTGACCCCAATGATAGAAATGGGGTTGGGATATGGATATGAATATCTGTGAGGGTCGCACCCCCCCAGGATCTATACAGGCACTCCGCATTGGGTCACTCAGTGGTAGTGTGATGCCCCCTCACCTGAAAGGCATAAGGAGAGGGTCGTGTCTTGCAAGGCCACTGTCTATTGAAAACCCCAAAACACGCTGGGGATTGTATGCGTGTGTGAGGACATTCGAAAATAGAACACCCATTTGTCATTGTCTTCCCTCCTGAGTGAGGGTAGAAGTTCCAAGTTACAGAATAAGGTTGGCCTGATCGATGAGACTTCTACTTCAGGAGTAGGCAACTCTAGATTCTGCCTGTGGGCATTATGTGTTCTGTCTGAGTTTCTGACCCGTCATTGTGATAAGAGATGGAGTGTCTGCTAGCTCATGCATTATGGAATGTCCTGATATCTGTACTCTACTCCTTACATTCTTTATAGGCTGAATTGTGGGCACTATCTATAATTATCATTCTTTATAGGCCGAAATGCAATGGTGATGATCTACTTACTGGGCTTTGAGCTCACCCCTTTTATTTTCCCTATGTAGAGTGATAACCGACAGTTCTTATGTGGGCAGTTTAGCAAAGGAACTTCTTGATAGTATGTGTCTAGTGGTAGTGCCACAGAGTTGTTTGATGAAGTGATGAAATTTTGTTGTTAGGCCTGTAGTACTTTGAACATAATTGTAAAGAATTTTTGGAGAATGTATATGTATAAAATGGTTTTACTCTATTCAGTTGTGTAACTTTGTGTTTGTGTTTTACCTTCTTTCGTGGTTTGCGTTGATTCCGCCTTTCTATAAGTGTAGTGCCACTCCCACCTAAGTGGCATTCGCCATCTCTGGTCGCGATCCCGCACTCGCCCTCCAGCATGTACGGTAGGGGTCAGAGGGCGGGATCGTACAATTATTCTCTTGGCACAGGTAAGTTGATTATAGCATCTATGGTTTTATAGTTTTTGTTTGATTATTTAGTTTGGATTACAAGCTTCGACATGTATGATAATATGCTAGAATAAGCCCAGATTTTCCAGGGTTTTGCCTCTTATTTGCATGATAGATTGAGCATTAAAGGCATTTCTGTTGGCTATGAAAATTGGTGGGGAAGCACTCTTATGAATATGGTTTAAGATAAAAACAACCTTGCATTAATGCCTATTTTGGTTTGAAAGTTACTATTTACTCTTTGAAGTGTGTCAAAATTTGGATATGAAATTCAGCGGTTTTCCAGAAAAATGCATGCTCTATAAATTGAACTTTTCATTGAATTATATGCATCCAAATGAGGTCAACCCAGTTTTAAATGAAAGATGGGTAAGTCCCCTTTAAAAATGAATTTGGTGGCAGCGTGAAATTTCTTGTAAATTGGGAGATAAATCCGAGTTTCCAAAATACTGTCACCTGAAATTCTAAAATTTTCCAGAAAAATGCATGCTCTGTAAATTGAACTTTTCATTGACTTATATATATCCAAATGAGCTCAAACTAGTTTTAAATGAAAGATATGTGTGTCTACTGTGATTTTACAGTTTAAGAGAGAGATCTATTGCTCTATTCAATTAACGGTGGTTAGGATAAATTGGGTAGCATTGAGAGCAAGAATGGTTTTGGCTTTAATAATTTTTTTTTTTTACAGATGAATTGTTTTGTGCGGGCTGATATGTGGTTCAGAGGTATAAAGTATCGATCTATTTTAAATATGGAGGCAAATAAGGGGTCCATTTAAAAACAATTGAAACTAACGATCCAAATGTTTTTTTAACATAATTATTATTTTAAATTTTCAAAATTTATTTATTTTTTCATACTCATGATCCCCATGTTTTCAAAAATAAATTTATTAAGGCGTCCGCATTTCCTCGCATGCTTGCCGCTGCTTTTTCATCTAGGCAGAGAAAGAGGTGGGATCTTTGTTGGGGGAGAGACGCACGCAAGAAATTTTGACGTGGAAATTGAATGCCGCAAAATTCAACTACAAGTTCAATTTCTAAATATTCAGATTTTTGGGCGTTATTTGAATCTTAAAAGAGATGATTTGACTCTATAAAACAAGGCATGTAAATTTTTAAAATTAAGAGGTTTTTAGATTCTATATTGTCTTATAATATCACAATATTAGGGTGTTGTCAAACACAATATTGTTTGATAACACCCTAATATCACAATATTAGGGTGTTATCAAACAATATTAGGGTCTTATAATATCACTTTAGTGATTCATGATTGATAGAATTGACTATGTTATGTAAATATTGAGATTGTTCTTTAATCTTGTGGTATGAAATTTAATGTTATGCTTTGTTGTTTATGTGAATTGAAGTCTCATTGGATTATTATGATCAAGTGTATGATGTGTATGAGACATTGTGATACATGATGAGGATGAAGAATGAAGATGAAATTATCATGTAATTTTGATATAATAAAGAATTTTGAGTGCAAGTCATGTAATACGTCGTAGCAATGTACATTGTGAGTATCTAGACATTGTATTGAGTTTAAGTAAAGGATTCGTAAGGGACCTATTAGTATTGAAGTTTTATTATTCAAATGTGTGTAAACCAAGCTTGTGAGCTAGAATGTGGTTTTGTATTGAGCTATTCATAAATTCAAACCCTTGACTTTTAATAATATCAAAAAGCTTTTTAAAAGATTACGTATCTAGCCCCTTGGTCTTATACCACCAACAGGAAGGTGGGTTTTTTATAAAGCTCTTTTTTTTTATGGTTTTCATAGATTTCTTTAGTTTTTGTTTTGTGACATTTGTTTGGGTTGGAGTTTTGGGTTTTGAAGGGTTTTGTTTGGGGTTTTATAGGTTCATGGCCATTATAGCTTTCAGCCACTCACTTCATACCTCTTTGTAAATTATCTGGATCGATTCTTATCTTGCTATGAACTTCCTATAAGTAGTGAACAGAGTATGCCAAGATTGCTCCTTTTTTTCTTCATTGGTTTGTTTAATGATTGAGTTATAGGTGTTTTGTTTTGGGTTTTTGTTTTATTGATTGGTTTCACAGTTTTTTTATCATATGTAGCAAGGTAACGCTTGGATGATACAATTGTTATCAGTTACTCATTTGTATCCGGCTACTAAGATGGAGGAAGATGATGTGCCATTATCTCTTCATTTAAATGTTAGGGAAGTGAAATATTTATTCTAGTCTCGAACGATTCTGAAAACGGAGCTTCTTGCACATAGCACCTTGAAGTGGAGAATGCAGTCTGTGACACCATTCTCTTTTGTTGATTACTTTCTTCATAAGATCAATGGCTCGATTCCTGGGCCTTGTGAGCTTGTCTCTATAGATCACGTGAAATGATCTTAAGCACAATCAAAGGGACTGAGTTTTTGGAGTTGAAGCCTTTTGAGATTGCTGCAGCTGTCTGAGGAATCCAAATCACTTGATCTCAATAACGCTCTTTCTTGTAGCCCCCATGTTGAAATGGCAAGGTGTTGAGGTGTTATTGAACTTATTCAGTAAATTTTGTTGATTAAGAGCATTGGGTCAATTTCATCAGTGCCTCAGAGTCCAATAAGGGTTCTTGATTCTCCATGTCTAAGCTATAGAAATGATGATAAAACGGTTGGGTCTTGCTCTAGTTCACATACCAGCCCTGCTAGCAAGAATGGGAAACTAAACTGAATTGTTGAAGGGACATGAAGGGGAAAAGAAAGAGAATTCAGGGGTTGTAGAATTGTGTCACATATGGTGGGGGATTAATGTTAACTAGGAGTTTTTGTGAGATGCACCATCTAATGCGTTCGTAATATTTAACTTATTCATTATCTAATGAGATGCAGTTATAGATGTAATGTAATTTTTGGAATAACTTGTCTTGGGTCGTGTGCGTAGAGAGAGAGAGAGCGAGAGAGAAAGTGAGAATCATAATTCGATCTACAAAATATCTAAAAATATGATTGGAACAGTCTATTTTATTGCTTATATTATTATCACCTTATTCCCAAAAAATCTTTTTTATTGGTCATGTAATACTAGGGAATTATTAACTTATAGAATGAACGATTAAACTGCATTAACAGTAAATAACAAAAAACTAGTTTTCATCTTCAAAGTGCCAAATGGGGTCTTTTTCATATACTGGGTCCTTATCTTCCAGGAACCAGCCAAATAGCATTGTTTTCAAACTTTGCTTATACATATACTAGAATCTGCAAAATCATGAATTGAGAGAAACCCAGGATTGGCGTATTCTGGGACCCGAACGACCTTTTAATGAATGACAGGGTAACTAGTTGTACTTAGGGGTGGCAACGGGTCTGATAAGGGTGGGTTCCGGCTGGATCCAGACCTTGGCTCCAAAGTTGGACCCACACTCATTCCCGTTGGGTCCCAGGTCTATTGCCACCATCACTATGAGCCGCCCCCCTGTTTTACTGTCATATATCCATATTATTGATAACAAGTTCCTAATCACCTACCATTAGATTTCAAGCCGTCTGATTTGTTGTGTATATATATATATAAAGCTTGTGTGAGCCCACTAGCTCATGGAATAGTACAAGCCCAACGGCCCACTCTGGGCCGATCTGACGAACACATATGTTTGGCAATGTTTGAATTTTAAAAAACTTTCTACAAATCCAAATCACTTGAAATTTTAGACGTTTGTTATTCTCATCAAGCCGCACCTAATAAAAATATATATTATAATAATTTGTGAAAAAAATTGACCAAAATACCCCCAAAACCTTTTGGGGGTATTTTGGTCCATTTATTTCATGTAAAATATGTTTTTTGATATTTTTCTAAGATTCACCTATTTTTGATGTACATATGCTCTAAATTTCAAGTGCTATGGACTTTTAGAAAAAAAAATTAAAAATTTAAGCACTACTGGACATTCGTGATCGTGAGATCGGCCCAGATGCAATCTGGGTCGTTGGGCTCATTTTTTCCTGTGAACTAGTGGGCTTACCCTAGCATCTTCTTATATATATATATATATATATATATATATATATATATATATATATATATATATATATATATATATATATATATATATATATATATATAAACCCTAAACTCTATATATATGGGAAAAGTTTATATAGAGCCGAGGCTCGAAACCATCAAATTAGAGCCAACCTCAAAACATTCACTAGAATAGGTTGGTTTGATGCCCAAATATCCTCAAATTGATCATCTCAACATTAAGATGCATGGACATGAAAAGAAAATGGATTTCAAGTTTTTGAAATAGCATATTTTATAACTCATTTTTTGACCGTCAATTTTCAAGTTTTCGTAGATCTATCAATCTACACTATAGGGATTGTAGTTTCATCAAATTTAGTTATCTCGTGTATTATTTGTGAAATTCATTTCTGTTTGGAGCTCAATTTTACTGAACTTGTACCTGAATTGAGGTCTGCTCTTCAAACTAGCAAACTTTTTGGGAGAGGTGCAACTTTGCAGTGGAAGACCCTAAACAGCCTCACTATTGTTCAAGCTACTATCAAACCATTCCAATTTTATGTTCTATGATGTGACTCAATGTTCCTAATGGGCAATCTCAATACAGATTGTGACATACATGACCAGAATGATTTCAAGTTAATTAAACCCTGGTAATGCAAATTCCATAATATTGTCAAATAGCATGTTAATTATATTTCTATCTGAAACTCTAATTTACGTGGGGAACAAAATGTCTATTGATTTAGGAAATGGGACGAAGGGGCTGTGGTCAAGAGTAATGAGGAGGGTAGGTAGTGATAGTGGAGTTGACTGCATGGTTGCTTGACAACTTTCAAGCCTGGTCATGGAGTGAGGTACTGCTTACTTGGATCACCATTGGCAGTTAGCCGAACCAGAGGCCCAGGAAATAGCATTGTGTGAGTCCCCTTCTATGGTGGCCCTCAAGAAATGATCTAGCTTCTGCTGGTTGGAAATCGGAGTGCCCTATGATCTTCGAGAAAGATGTAAAGTGGACCCTTTGTGGTCTCTAAAAAGACGTATACCTGATGGTCCTGGGTTACTTATGGAACAACCATCAAAGTTGAGCTTTACACGGTCCAACTTTGGAGGAAGCCACAACGAGGCTCGTGAGTTACTCGTGTGGTTGTAAGAAAAGGAGATTGTACCAGTGTAGGTGGAAGGCTGAAGGGGGGAAGCCTTTGAACCTCTTGTAATTAGTAGCCCAGAAGATAATTGCCGCTTGGATTATATCAAACAAGGATTCAATGGTAGAGAACTGTCCTTACAAGATATGATTGTTACGTTCTATCCAAATTTCCCAAATGAGGGCTGCCATTGAAGCCTTCCACAATATGATAAAGAGATTGGGAATATTTTTTGGGGTCACCCATTGCCATTTGAAGAGCTGAAGAAAAGCTCCCCACAAGGAATGGGCCAAAGGACAATATATAAAGAGGTGATGCTTAGTTTCCTCGGCTTCGCGACACATGATACATCAATTAGGTAAAGCCAAGCCTCTCTTTGCAGTTGGTCAATCTCTTAAAGAGTGTAATCCAGTTGTTTGGCGTGTGGGTGCGTGGAAAATGAAGGTTTCACTGTGTGGGTGTGTGGATTGGCGTGTATTAATACTCATTCATTCTAGCTTGGTCTTTCATCTGACTCTGAGATATGAGTTTGGCTGCTTTGTTTTAGTATCAAATGGGCTATGAAAATTCCTATGTGTATCCTTATATATACATACACATGCACATCCTATTTCTGAATGGTAATTTCAGAAACCTATAATCGAAAATTTTTAAATACATGTGTCTTTTCCTTTCTATAATACTAGTGGAGGGCACTAAATATAATTGTGCATATTCCAAATTTTCAAATTTCAAGGCTTTTTATTTTTTTTTTACTTATCAAATCCACCCGAAATTTGGAGGGTGTGTGCGCTTAGAAAGATGCCACCTAAGAACACTATGAAAATAATTCAAATAGTAAAAATGATTAAAATAGTCCTACAAATAATTTTTGACAATTTTTATTATTTAAATTTTTGAGCGATTTATGTATGGAAACCCTTAGGGGGACTCTTAGCTGGCAATGACAATGTCGGATGTGAGGGCCTAGTCTTTCCACAAAGCACTAGCTCTGGCTAGTTTTTCTATTACCCAGAGCTCCCTCTCTCCACAAAGTAGCAGTCTGAAGCTCCACAACTGCAGACATTTTGCCATCCTAATCTGGTACGTCTAATGGTTGTGTATTAGTCTGGAGAAAATTAGATTAATGGTGGATTAGGGTTTTGCAATTCAAAAACCCTAATCCACTAGGAATTAGAGAGAGAAACTCCATCCTGATTGCAATAGGAATCCCAGGTTGCTCTTGTAAATCCTGTGGACTTTGATGTCGCAATCAGCTCGATTCCTATGTCAACTCACAATCACTTTGACTCATTCATTTTAATTGCAATCTCCTGAAAAGAATCATGGCATGCCAACATTGACAGTCTGCAAATGAAATCACAATATCCATGAGTTGGCTGACTTTGTTAATGGGTTTTTTCATTTGTTGTATTTTGTTGTTGTGCTTTATATCTGCATCCTTGCACTATCTCGTTCTCTCTCAACTCAACCACTCTCTCTCAAGGAGGCAAGGCATGCCCATGCCCTTTTCACAAGCTTTGGTTTCCAACACCTAATCTCTGCAGCTGCTCACATGGTCACCATTTACACTCTTTGCAACGACCTCCACTCTTCAAACCTCCTCTTCTTCAACGACCCCACAAAAATATATACCTTTTTAACACGATATTCAAGCTCATGCCCATGTTAATCAGCCAACCCAAGCTTACGGGTTTTGGAAATCTTAAGGGGTTAAGCAATGGGGACTTTTCGGGATTGAGGTACAGGATTGAGAAAAAAGGCATGAGTGTAGAGAAGAGAGAGAAGAGCAAGAACTCTATTGGGGTCTGAGATTTAGTGGTGGAGAAGGGCCCCAAGAACAAATAGGGGGGAGCAGCCTATGTTCAAAAATTGGGTTTTCTAGAGAGAGAGAGGGAGGTTTCCTCGCATGCTTGCCGCTGCTTTTTCATCTAGGCAAAGAGAGAGGTAGGATCTTTAATGGGGGAGAGACGCACGCAAAAATTTTGACGTGGAAATTGAATGCCTCAAAATTCAACTACAAGTTGAATTTCTAAATATTCAGATTTTTGGGCGTTATTTGAATCTTAAAACATATGATTTGACTCTATCAAACAAGGCATGTAAATTTTTAAAATTAAGAGTTTTTTTAGATTCTATATTGACTTATAATATCACAATATTAGGGTGTTATCAAACAGTCCCTTAGTGATTCCTGATTGATAGAATTGAGTATGTTATGTGAATATTGAGATTGTTCTTTAATGCTATGCTTTGTTGTTTATGTGAATTGAAATCTCATTGGATTATTATGATCAAGTGTGTGATGTGTATGAGACATTGTGATACATGATGAAGATGAAGAATGAAGATAAAATTGTCATGTAATTTTGATATAATCAGCAATTTTGAGTGCAAGTCATGTAATATGTCGAAGCAATGTATATTGTGGGTATTTGGACATTGTATTGAGTTTAATTGTATTTTTGAGTAAAAGATTTGTAAGGGACCTATTAGGGTTGAATTTCTATTATTCAAATGTGTATAAACCAAGTTTGTGGGCTGGAATTTATGTATTGTAGTTTTGTATTGAGATATTCATAAATTTAAACCCTTGAGTTTTAATACAATCAAGGCCATTACAGCTTTCAGCCTCTCACTTCATATCTCTTTGTAAATTATTTGGATCGATTCTTTTCTTGCTATGAACTTCCTATAAGTAGTGAACAGTGTAGGCCAAGATTGCTCCTTTTTTTCTTAATTGGTTTGTTTGATGATTGAGTTATAGGTATTTTGTTTTCGGTTTTTGCTTGATTGATTGATTTTGCAGGTTTTTTTATCTTATGTAGCAAGGTAAAGCTTTTATGATACAATTGCTATCAGTTACCTATTTGTATCCGGCTGCTAAGATGGAGGAAAATGATGTCCCATTATCTCTTCATTTACAGGTTAGGGAAGCGAAATATGTATTCTAGTATCGAACGATTCTGAAAACGGAGCTTCTTGCACATAGCACCTTGAAGTGGAAAATGCAGTCTGTGACACCATTCTCTTTTGTTGATTGAACTTATTCAGTAAATTTTGTTGATTAAGAGCATTGGGTCAGTTTCATCAGTGCCTCATAGTCCAATAGGGGTTCTTGATTCTCCATGTCTAAGCTATAGAAATGATGATAAAATAGTTGGGTCTTGCTCTAGTTCACATACCGGCCCTGCTAGCTAGAGTTGGAATCTAAAGGCATGAAGCGGAAAAGAAAGAGAATTCAGGGGTTGTAGAATTGTATGTCACATATGGTGGGGAATTAATGTGTAAACTAGGAGTTTTTGTGAGATGCATCGTCTAACGCGATCGTAATATTTAACTTATTCATTATCTAATGAGATGCAGTGTTATAGATGTAATGTAATTTGGAAATAACTTATCATGGGTCGTGTGCGTAGAGAGAGAGCGAGAGAGTGAGTGAGAATCATAATTCGACTTGTAAAAATATCAACAAATATGATTGGAACAGTCTATATAATGGTTTTGACTTTAATATATTTTTTTTATTTTTTTTACAGATGAATGGTTTTATGCGAGCTGATGTGTGGTACAGAGGTATAAAGATGAAGGCAAATAGGAGGTCCATTTTAAAACAATTGAAACTAACGATCCAAATGTTTTCTTAATAGAATTATTATTTCTAACTTTCAAATTTTATTTATTTTTTCATATTCATGGTCCCATATTAAAGATTACATGTGCTCTACAACTTCGGATCTAATTCTATTTAAAAATAAATTTATTAAGGCGCCCACATTTCTACATGTGCGGGCTTGACTGCATGCTAACTGCATCTATTTTTATATATTTAAATATTTTTTGTATTTTTATATTTATTTTAATTTTTATCTACCCCGCTTTTCGCTTTATGGCTTGGCTTGGCTTGGCTCGGCTCATGAGCTTGGCTATGAAAGAGGCAATAAACAGTCTATTTGAGGGAGAGAAAATTAGGGGGAAAGAGATGCCTTATAACAGTTCAGATTACGAAGCAAAGAATTGGGATATGGAAGCCCTAAACTTCTAAAAATTTGAAGTTTTAGATTGTTGAGAAAGAAATGGTTTGCAAAATGTGTGGATCTATAGAGGGTGAGAATGAAAGTCAGGATGAGAGATTAGTGTGGATAGTTGGCAAAAGGGGGCGAAGAGTCCAGAACATTGAAAGAGAAGGGAGATGGAGAGATTTCGGGAAATGGGGCAAGAGTCCCAAAAATTGAAAGAGAAGGGAGATGGAGAGATTTGGGGAGTGGGGAAGAAGAGATGAAAGAAAGAGGAGAGCGATAGATGATCAGAAAAGAGAGGGATACTCGGCTCATTCATTCAATTGCTCTCTCTCCCATTGGAGGGAGGCTTGGGGGCGAAGGAAGTTGGAATGGGTACTCTCTCCTCTCTCTATGCAAAAATTTCAATGGGTACTGTAAATGGGACAAGATTTTTTAGTGTTTTCCTCTTTCTAAATTAACATTTCTCTCTATACTAAATTGTGTAGTATTATTTATACTCTCCCTAAAAAAAAAATGATTGATTGGCTACTATATGCTATGAGTCTTTATGTTGTTTCTCAGTTTTCGAATCTGTAATTAGCTATGTTACTTTTGGCTTTAATAAATTTTTTTTTTCAGATGAATTGTTTTGTGCGGGCCAGAGGTATAAAGCATCAATCTATCTTAAAGAGGGAGGCAAATAGGTGGTTCATTTAAAAACAATTGAAACTAACGATCTAAATGTTTTTTTAATAGAATTATTATTTTTTATTTTTAAAATTTATTTATTTTTTCATATTCATGATCCCCAGTTTTCAAAAATAAATTTATTGAAGCGTCCGCATTTCTACATTTGCGGCCTTAACTGCATGCTAACCGCATTTATTTTTATATATTTAAATATTTTTTATATTTATTTTAATTTTTATCTAGTCCTCTATTGCCTTTTTGGCTTATCTTGGTTAACTCCGGCTCGGCTATGGCTATGAAGAAAGAGGTAATACACAGTCTAGTTGAGAGAGAAAATAAAAAAAAAAGAGATGACACATAAGCAAAGAATTGGGATATGGAACCCTAATTAACTTTTAAAAATTTGAAGATTGTCTATTTCTGATCTTTTGACAACAATTTGTTGCCGAAATGGAAAAAAAAGATCGTTTAATTTTGGAATAAAAAATGAACTCCAAAATTTGTCTGATGTTCTAAATTTCATTGAAATTCCACGATATCGCTATTTAAAAATTTCAATGAATTTCGTTAATTTCAAAATTCCACTAATTTTCTTGTGGAAACGTAAATTTATGTTTATGGCTTTGTTTTTTTTCGTAGGTTGACTATTTTATTTTTTCTCACTCAGCTCAGCTTATATAGGCTTGGATCGGCTTGGCTTGGCTTACTTCGGCTCAGCTCGGCTCTGCTCGGCTTGGACAAATATCGGCTCGGCTCAGATAGACTTGCTAGGCTTTTATCGGCTAATTTCGGCTAAAAGCAGTGAAAATTTAATTCAACCAAGCCGACATGAGCCAAGCTAAGCCCATAAAAGTTGAGTCGCGTCGATATAAACTGAGTTAAGCCAACAGAAGCTAAGCCGAGCCGTTTTAAGCCGAGCTGAGCCAAGTGTAGCTGAGCCGAGTCGAGTTGAGTCGCGCCGATATAAACTGAGTTAAGCCGACACAAGCTAAGCCGAGCCGTTTTAAGCCGAGCTGAGCCAAGTGTAGCTGAGCCGAGTCGAGTGTAGCTGAGCCGAGCCGAGTGTAGCTGAGCCGAGCTGTACTGTATGAGCCAAAGGAATAAAAATAGGTAAATTTCACCTGCCCGACCTCTTTTCTGATCATCTACTGCTCTCCTCTTTCTTTAATCTCTTCTTCCCCACTCTCAATCTCTCTCCATCCCCCAAAATCTCTCCATCTTCCTTCTCTTTCAATTTTCTGGACTCTTCCCCCGCTTAGACTATGGCAAAGTCCAACTACCCAGACTAACTGTCATTCTCACCCTTTATAGATCCACACATTTTGCAAACCATCTTTCTCTCTCTTACCACGAACCATTTGTTTCTCAACAATCACCGCTCATGGGGGACTGAAGACCGTTTTTGCTGAAAGGCTGCTATATAGGGCATTAAAACTTACTTAGCAAGCCGCTCTAGTGAGAGAAAAGAGGAGCTCTTATCTGGTTATGGATGTGAAACCTGGCAAGGCCATCCTTGGAAGTCCTCAATGAAGCATACGATAAATGTCGCAAGGTTTGAGCAGAGTATGCCATGACTTTTTTTTTTTTTTTTGTGAACGATAGAGTATGCCAAGACTTTTCACCTAGGTATTGCTTTCTCTCTCTCGAATTTCTCTCTCTCCTATTGGAGGGAGGCTTGGAGGTGAAGGAAGTTGAAATGGGTACTCTCTCCTCTCTCTATCCAAAAATTTCAATGCGTACTATAAATGGGACAGGCTTTTTTAATGTTTCCCTCTTTCTAAATTAACATTTCTCTCTAAACTAAATTCTGTAGCATTATTTATACTCTCCCTGAAGAAAAAAAGATTGATTGGCTACTTCTCTATTTTCTAACCTGTAATTAGCTACAGTACTCCTCTCTTCCTATCTCTACTTCTCTTTCTCTCTCTTCTCTTTGCAGTAATGTGACAAGTTTAAGATGGAGGTGGACAGTAATGCGACAAAATTTTAAGATAGAGCTGGACAGTCAAACATGCTTAGAAAAATGCATATTTAGAATAATTTATAGTTCATATATATGGAAAACTGGTTAAGGCTATACTCATATTTCTAAAAATATGAATATCCAGATTCTGTTTTGTCAAATAGAGCCTTAAAGTGTTAAACGAATTTTTTCTGCACCATTTTTATTTAAATGAGAGATAGCAGATAGAGAAGCTCACTGTGATGGAAATGCTATGGGATATGTTACAGGGAGTACCAACTCTATTGAAATGATAAGCCGGTAAGAATGTCGGCCATAACCCTCCAAAATTTTTTTTTGTGGGTAAGTCAGTGGGGGAGACATAACCCTCCAATTCTATTTTCGGACATGCACTTTTTGAGATATTATTACCAGTCGCTTTGCATTTGGTATATATCTGACATCTGCGATTTGGAGGTGTTTGAATTGAGTTGAGGCACGAGGGAGGTTAATGGTAATCATAATCTCGGAGATTCGCATAAATGTAACCGTGATTTTCGATTCTGGTAAAGTACAGAAGAGAGAGAGAGAGGATTTTTGAGGAATATTTTTTCGTTAAAAATGGGAGCATTGTGATGGGTGAGTATTTTGATTGGTTGATTATTTAATTGGTTAAAAATGGATTTCAGGAGGGGTGTAAGAGTGAAGTAGTGGAGGGAGAGAAGCCTTGTCCAATGATGCGTCTGTCAACTGAACAAGGCTTATAAGAATTAGCCTGACTTACAACTTAGAAAGAAAGAACATGCAATGTACATATGGATTCTCTTATGTACACATAGCAAGGTTAGATGCATCCTAATCTCTCATCACCATCTTTTCTTTCTAGATAAAGCATTAGAGAGAAATTTATGGGATTTTGAGAGTAAGACTGCTCCATACAACTGGGTTTGTTGCATTCCAACTAAACTCAATAAACTTATTCACGAAACACGAGAAGTGAATATATGAAAGTTTTGCACTATAAATGAGGTTTAACAAAGCCTCAACAAGAATGCACACCCTGAAGATATGCCATGCAAAACAAAGGTCAGCTCGTATTGACAACACCTATATGTCATTTCTCTTGTCTCCCCTCTTTTGGACTATCTGGATTTGATCGTTTCATGAATTTTACATCTATTAATTCTTCTTTCTAGTTCATGGCATTCGTTCTATCAGATTTTGGCCTGCCTTAGTTCCAGGGTACAACAAGGGTACCTTAAAGAATGAAAAAAACATAAGAATTATATGAACTTGTGGGATCAATTTATGTATATGTAATTTGGATATGCTTTACAATGGTTTGTGAGTTTTTATAGTCAGATGTCCTATTTTTGCATTTTTTTTGTTTGATTTTTCTGGAATCTCCAACCTTAAACCATATTTTGTAATCCAATTTGTTATATTCTTTTGATCTTATTTGGATTCCTTACATGTTGTTTTTAGTTTTGTTTCGGGTTTAAATATTTTATTTTATTTATTAGCATTTTAAAGAAATCTTTTTTTTAAGGGGCTTTTGGGTCATGCACAGACCTAGTCCACTCAACCTCGCACTTGGCTGAGTTACTCTGGCTGCTTCTAAGGCCCAAGCAATGTGGAATAACACTGCTTAGTATTAACCATGAATGTCTGTCATACATACAGACATGGCCGTGGTGTAAATGCTCATACATGAACCCATTCATTTCTTTAACATTGGGATATTTTGGTAGTTTACTCATGAATATTATTTTTAATAGATTATTCACATAACATAGCGTAGAAGCTTGTGAACAAATGAGGCATGTGATGATTTTTTCTTTTTTTTCTTTTCTGCGTACTTGCTGAACATCTATGGGGATAAAAATATTTTAAGATCCTTAACTAACTCTTTTTTTTTTTTTTGCTATTTTCTTTTTTTTTGATGGTTTGAGTGTTTGAAAAAGGCATAAATTTTGAAAGATATTCCCTTTAATGAAATATTTGTTGGAAAATTCATCAGAGTTTTCCACGGTATTTTCAGCACACATCTAAATGCTTTCATTTTCATAAAAGATTCCGTATTATGGCATCATATTCTATGTACCTATTCCGATAATGGGGACCAAGTTTTACTAACTTCTTTTCTCTTTTTCAAGACTACACATGAAATTGCATTTCCATTAGAAATTTATCAATCGAAAGATGATGCCTTTTTTCATCATACTACCAAGCAAATTTTCAACAAATTGTTGAGTGACCAATCTGACTTGATAATGAGGCAGTGTTGAGCCAAAAAAAAACCATTCAGAAGGTAAACACACAATACCTAAAGCTTTCAATTTCAGTCACAAGGGCCTACTACTCTTTCCTACAATCACTTAGTGCATATCATCCGGATCCTCCGTAACTATCAGAAATCCTTTTCTCGATGGCACTCATGCACAAGTGCCACCACAACTCAAAACTGTCACTGCATTGTCATTTATGCTGCCATTCCCCATACCCTCACCTCTCACTCACTGGCGTCTAAAACTCTCACCCAAGAGGCTCATAAACATCATCAGTCAACAACAAAATGTAGACCTAGCTTTACAATTCTTTGACCATGCTGTGAAATATCACCCCAATTTCTTTCATAATTCTGATACTTATCATATGATCATAGAGAACTAGCCATGGCTAGGGATTTGAATTCCATGGAAATTATACGCAAAGATTTAAAGGATTCCAGAATTTCAGTGAAATAACATTCATAAATGTTATTCCAAACTATGGCTTTGCAAACAAGCCCAAGTTGGCCCTTCAGCCCTTTTTCAGGATAAATGAGTTTGGGATAAACAAGTCAGTTCTTTTAATACTCTTTTGAATGCAATGATTTAAACCAAAAGGCTTGATTTGGTTAATTATATGTATTGTATAGGAATTACAGGAAATTTGGGATATTTCCAATTGTTTTTACGTGCAATATCCTAATTAAGGCCTTATGTTAAATGAACGATTTGAAATCAGCTTTCTAGGTTTTGGAGGAGATGCCAAGCTAGGTTTTTTGTTTTTCAAATACTGTAACTCTGTAAGCTGTGACTTACAGTTATGAGTGGATTTTTTGGAGTAAAAAGTATTTTTGGATGAGATTATAAGCAGAGTTTGGGTCCCTGATAGTTCAACTTACACAGTTTTAATTGATGGTTAATGGGAAATTAATGGAGGCTGTTAAGCTCATAGTGAAATGGAGGACAATTGAGTTCTTCCAAAAGATGTCACGTATGGTGTAGTTATTAATTCTTACCATAAAGAGGGGCGACCAAGCCAGGCTTAAGCCTTTTTAATGAAATGCTTGAGAAGAAGTTTATACCATGCCCAACCCCGTGTTGCAAATTTTTTTATCTTATATGTCAAGATGGCAAGGTTGATGAGGCTCATATGCTATGGAAGAAGCTCTTAAAGAGGAACTGCACCCCGATAATGCTATATATTGGCTTTGTAAAGGTGGTAAACTTAAAGCGGCGAGGAAGCTTTTAATGAGTTTGAGAATGGGTTTTATCCAAGTACATTGACATACAATAGAATGGGGAGTTGTGAGAGGCATAGAGATTATGGGATGATATGCTCGGCAAAGCGTGTGTTACTAAGGTTTTTCACTTACAATAGGTTGAACAAAGGGTTTCTAGCACTAGAAGGGCAAGTGAAGGTTTTAACGTATTTGGAGGAAATCCTACACAAAGGGTGCGAAGCCAATAAGTCCACTAATGCCCAACATAGTGTGCTCCCATGATGGGGTTAGATTGTTTAGGACTATAGAGGTTGGTATGTGGTCCGGTATTGTGTTCGCAAATGTGTCTTTTACGAGGACATTTTTATTAACATGCTCGGTGACCAAGTCTATTTCTCTCACCCTTCAAGAATTGTACTTTTCTAGTTGGAGTTGAACTTGGGTCTTAGAGTTAATCTCATATTTTTTAGGCAAGGCACCCATCATATTTTCTGCGATGTAGTCCGCTACAACGCTAATCAAATTTCCCTCCATGAAGCTTGACATTATTGTCCTATCTACTTTGTCTTCTTCTAGCCATTTGTCTAATATTCTTCTAGCATGGCCTTTGGCATTAGGTTTTATAATAGGAGGATCAGATTCAAGTACATCACCACCCTATCTTGGAAGCATACTTTATCTTTTTTTTTATTTCTTTTTTATCTTTTTAAAGCACAAATTTTTTTTTTATTAATCTTTCCTAGCAATGGTACCAGATCGTCAACTAAAAGTTCCTTGACCACCCTATGACCAAACTTTGGACTTCAAGCCAACCCAACAAATCCATGATCCACATGTCTCCCATGCAATGGGCTTGTGGTTAGCTTATCAAAGATAACCAAGGCCTAGAGGGAGCATGGATAGCCATAGATATCACTTTAAGGACAAGTTTGTGCTCACAAAGATCAAGAACTGCATAGGAGTGTTTTGATCTTTTTCTTTAGTGCAAGGGGAGTCCAACTACATGCAAATGAAGAACCAAGTACGCCTCTCATACCCATTTTTGTCCAATGTCATTATGCTTGCGTGCTGCGTAGGATGCCATGCAGAGGCTTTTAGGCACTCGCCTTGACAAAACACCATCTCATTGCACAATAGGGTCTTGGTTTCCTCTTGTCCCGCTTTTCTCAATAGAGTCTTGGTTTCCTTCGGGCTCAACATCCACCACCCTGGATCCTCTTTGGCTGTGCATATTACAAAGACTATACACATCCACGACCCTGGATCCTCCAAGTCAATGCCTTTTCACATGCCAAGGCGAGATTGATGGAGCCCCCTATGTCCTAGAAAGAATCAGCTCCAACCAACTCTAGTAGCTTATTTCATCCAAGTAAAGCCCTACTCTAATGGCCTTTTCATCCAATTAGAGTACACCTTCCGTGATGATCTTTCTCTTCCAAGTAGCGCATATCACATGGCCTGTTTTATCCATAGATCCTTCCTCACACAACATCTTTCACCCATGGATGTGGCACCCATTACTCTAATGGTTACTTTCACTCAATTAGAGCCACACTCCTAGGAGTTCAAAAATATGAGTACCTAAACACATATGAATATATGAGGGTGAAAATCAAAAAACCAAGCGGCAAGGCTCTTAAAGGCGATTTATTCGGCTTCCGATGCACTCATGCCATACGAATTACACTGTTCTTCATATTACATGTTCATGTTTGACCTTTGCTCTGATAGAGCTTTTGTAATACTTTATATTTTGTATCTCGTTTCTTTTGTGCTTCTTATACTTGGAATATTGAATTTCTATTCGTTTCCTATATTTTAATGGAAAATGCTAAATGCCTTCTTTCTGTTGAAAATCCAATTAGTGGAGTACTGAAGCGAGCTTCTAATGGGAAGGGAGCCTTCAATTGATCACTTTTAGTATCAGAATGTCGGTCCACTTTTTGGGCATTGTCGTAGATTTGGTGCAGTTATTTTTTGTGCATGGTTCTTTGATACTACAAACATGAATAAAACACCCACTTTACTCATTTAAAAAACAGATCAGAAAAGGAAAAAAAAAAACGAAACTATAAATCAAGATCAAATTTCTTGTTAATGCTCCTGGAATGACTGCTTCATATAGACCCAAGCATAACTTGAACTTTTTCATTAATGTTAACTAATGGCTTTTCATATCCCGTTGGGCTTGCAAGACCTCACATTGTTCAATAAATACATATTGAACATTGAGTCTGTACTTCTACAAAATAAACCCATGTATTCCATATGATCTAGAGATTGCCTTTTAAACCAACAAATCACATTTAGTTAATCACTTTAGATAATATCAATCCTCAAAGTTATATTTAGGTTTCTCAATCCATACGAGACTATGTTATTTCTGCCAAAGAACCCTCAATACCAAAAGTACTGCATGGATCTTTAATTGTGTCCTTGTTTGTTTCATGTGATATCCAAAAACCATGCAAGTCTAGTGCTTCTCTTTGTAGCTCAAAAAATTCAGCTTACCATTTCATTATTTTCTCCGTGGTTGGTGGTGAATCCAATCTCTTTTGAGGCTTGGGTCTCGAACCTTGAAGATTTGCGACTGTTTTTGGGTCAAGGGTTAACTAGTTCTTCACGAGCTTTGGTCCTTTGATTTTTCATTCTTTCTTTTTTTTTTTTTTTTGGGTCAAGGGTTTGACTAGTTCTTCATGAGGTCATGATCTTGCTTGGATTTTTTTCACCATTTTGATTCTTCCAAAGACTCCATATTGTCACTAAGAAAGTGCAGCACATCGGTTTTTGCCCTCTCTTGTTCTATCACATTCATCTCCATCCATGCAATGTAATGAAAATGCATGTATAAGTTGTAACAAAAAAAAAAAAAAAAAACTAGACTGATATTTTTTTATCATATTGTGCAGCTGTAAAAATAATGGAAGAATAATAGTGTAGAGTGGAAACATTGCGATGAAGGGTAAGCGTCGCCATTACTACCCTTCGTATTCCTGGCTTGTATCTATGATTTGTACCCTAAGACTCATCTTCTCCAACCTTCTTCCAACAATCTCTCCTCTCGCCTTCACCCTAAGCTTCCTCTTCCGCAAGCTAGAATCCGCCTCACTTCCTTTGCCCAAGTAGTAACTGCCTCCAAATCAGCTAACCCTATCCCTCCTAACCCTCCTCACCTCTTTGCTCCTTCCTCGGCCCCTTCGTTTGTTCTCCATCTCCCGGACACTCTTGGCCCATCTCCTTACCTTTCGTTCTGTGTTCCTTCTTCCCTAGTGGAGTCAGAGGGGAGCATCGTTCTGTGTTCCTTCTTCCTCGGCCACTTACAGATCCAAACTAAACGCCTCCTTGATTGAAAGTTTCGAACCTAGACGGGATGACATTAGAGGGATTGAGAAATGGGCACGGGGATACTGGAAGAAGCCTAACCTCTGTTGCAGTTGCCTTTCGAGTGGAGAAGTCTTGTTCTCTTTCTCGTCTTCTACAGGAGCTAAGTTGGCTTTACAGGATGTTACTGGCCTGCCTTTTAAAGAAGCTTCATGCTCACTTTGGGCCTGGTCTCCGGATGAAGGAGCCTTCAAGAAACAACGATCTAGCTCACCCTAACTCACATTCCCCTTCATGTGTGGTCGCCAAAAACTTTCCGTAGAATAACTGCTGTTTGTGGTTCTCTCATTTCCATCCATTGGATCTCCATGGAATCCCTTCCTCTGAGAGCCATTCGTCTTCTTATGGAGGTCCTTGATCCCTGTCGGATCCCTCGAACTGTCTGGCTTGAAGCCGAAGACCTCTTTTACCCTGTCTCTACTTCCTGGGCTCGACCCTCACCCCCCTCCTCTAGTTTTCTGAGACAGGAACATCTTTTTCTGGTGCCGAAAAACCCAGCTTCTTGGACAGTGGTGGAAAGGAAAAAGAGATCACGCAGTAGACCCCCAAGACGCTCCTTCGACCCGGGCCCGATTAAGTCAGGTTACCTGAGTCATAACCTGGCCACCCAGAGTAAGCCCCTGAAAGCTGCTTGTTGGGTCTCAGTTCCGGTCCCTGACCCGATAAACCAGAGCAAGGGTTCCTTAGCTTTGCCCTTCCCTCAAGAGAGGCCCACTTCCTCACATCGACCCGGGAAAGAAGTTTGGAGGACTCCTCCCCGCTTCCTCTTTCTCCCCGACTTGAGGACCAACCCGGCCTGTCAAGCTCTAAAAACCCTCTAGAACTTGACCACCCTAACGTGGATTCTCTCTCTTCCCCCGCAAGATAAGGACCGTCTACACCTTCAGCCCAAATCTGTCTATTCTCTGTCTCTCGATCTTCTCACCCCTTCGTCGCCTTCCATTTGTCCACCCCTCTCACCTACCCTTGACCACGTGCCAGTCGATGAGACTACCCATGCTCCCCTCCCCTCCTGCCACAACCGACTTCAGCTGTACAGCTGTCCCCATCCGCGTATAGTATGCAGCCCCCGCTGACGCTCCCTCAGCCACCCTCGTGCCACTAGGCAATGCCCCTTCCCCTCCTGGCCACGTGTCCTCGTTTCCGTTGGGAAGCATGCACCCTCCGCAGCCCATCCCTGTAGCTTCGTCTCCCGCTTTCCCTCCTCCTTCTTCCTTTCCTCCTGCACCTCCAGAAGCTGCTTCTGTTGACAGCCCCAATGATTTGTGCTCTTCCCAGCTCCTCCCTAAGGTTAGGCCGACTGGACCTCTACCCACCTCCCTAGCACTTCCCTCCCTGTGCCCCTTCTCCCTCTCCTTTTGCCCCTTTTCCTCTGATGACCTTCTGTTACTCGGCCTCAAGCTTTTGGACCTTCTATCATCCAGAGGTTTGGTGCCTCTAGGCATTGTTACAGTCCTTTCGATGGACCCCTCTCCTCCTGACCCGGCGCTCCTCTCTGACCTGTTATCCCTCCACATCACCTTTGTCACTCACCTAGTTCACATTTGGCGCGTGGCCCCCAACTTTCCTTACGTCGTCTCCACCTATTCCTCCTACCAGTCCCACCTCTTTCTGGCCTACATCCCTTATGGCTAGCTCCCTTTCTCTACTCACGGACTCTTAGCCCCTTCAGCTTACTCGCCTTCTCCCTCTCTTACTCCGTCCCCTGTTGATATCCCTTTTGTTCCCCTTGGTTCTCTAGCTTATTCCCCTCCTGGTTCTCTTTCTACCTCTCAACACCTCCTTCCTTTGGCTTTGCTTGAGCCTGTTCTCCGCCTCTCCCTTCTCTTCCCTTTGACCTGTATCCTTCGAACCCTTCCTCTCCTTCTCCCGACCTAGCTATCTTGGATCTCGCAAACCTCCTCGAGTCTCCAGATATACAAGAGCTTCTGGAAAAGCTAGACAGTGTCTCAAAGTTGGCTCTGGACTCCTTGGTACCAGAGGACATAGCATAAGAGACCACCACCTTTTCCTCTCAAGCTTTGCCAAGAGAAGTGTCAATGGAGGACGGCAGAGATGAGCACCAAACGAAAGCAAACAGGGAGGAGTCGAACATGGTCAATGAAAGGATGCTCTCGATGTGCAGACTCATGGGATTCGATTATGATGGCCCTAAAGGACCTGCCCACATGTTTATGACTGCTGACGCTCAGAGTAGGTTGCAGGTGAGACTCAGAGGACAAAGGAAACTCTGCAATCTCTTCTCATCCTTACCATTTACTGGCCAGCCCTTAGACGTCTCTTCGCCCTTGGCATCAGAGGACCGCCTAAGGAGGTCTCTTAGATTAGTCTCCTCCCACGTCCATTATTCCAAAAAATGAAGGTTCTTATCTGGAACGTGAGCGGCTTAGGACAGTCCTCTAGGAAGTCCGTGGTCAGAGCTTTCACTTCCAAACTGTCCCCCACTATCCTAGCCTTGTTAAAAACTAAACTACTTGCCCCTAACCACCAGCTCATCCGTCGAGTGTGGGGCAGCAGGCCATACCATTGGATTTCGTTGCCAGCCGATGGCGCTTCAGGTGGGATTTGGGTGGTTTGGCACCCCTTTGACTTGTCTCTAATCAACCACTTCATCGGAAGTTTCTCAGTAACTCTCCTACTCTCCAACATCTCTGATGGCGTCCAATGGAAATTTTCGGCTGTTTACGGGCCAAACTCTTGCTTTCTCATGCAAAGGTTTTGGTTAGAATTGGACCACATTTCCTCCCTACCACATCTCGTTTGGTGTGTGGGAGGAGACTTCAATGTCACTCGTTGGTCCTACGAGAGAAATACTTCAACCTCAATCTCTCCAGAGATGAGGGATTTCTCAGACTTTATTAGCCGCAATGATCTGTTAGACATCCCTCTTCAGAGCTGTCAATACACGTGGTCCAGTCATTCCCCTAACCCTACCCTCTGCAAGCTAGATAGATTCCTCATCTCTATGGAGTGGGAGGAGAAATTCTCGAGAACTCTTTCTCAGGCGCTCCCCAAACCAGCGTCAGATCATTGCCCTATCCTCTTGGATACCAAAGCAATCAATAGGCGCCTCCCTTCCGTTTTGAACTTCACTAGCTGTAAGAGGCTAATATCCACTCTCTCGTCCAAACCTGGTGAACTCATTGGCATCTCAGGTATCTGGTAGAGCAGGGTACATACTTCCGACCAAGCTCCAACTTCTTAAGTCTGCCTTGAAAACTTGGAGCAAATCCTTCCATGTCAACTTCTCCCTTATCAAAACTAACCTGTTAGAAACCATCAAAAACTTGGATGTCCTAGAGGAAACCCAACATCTGGATACTTCTGAGTTGCAACTGAGAACCAAATCAAAACTGGACTACTTCTTAACCCTCAAAAAAGAAGAGACCTACTGGTACCAAAGATCTCGCGTCTCCTGGTTGAAAGAGGGGGACCACAATACAACCTACCATCGAATAGCCAATTGTCGCAGGAGAGACAACATTGTATCGATGATTAAATTCAACAATTATTATCTTACCCAATCGGGAGAAATTAAGCAAGAAATTCTATCGTTTTTTCAGTCCCTTTACTCTACCCCCCCAGGGTCGAGACCTAGGATGACCTCCCTTGACTTCTTAACTCTCTCTGAAGACCAAGCCTTGTGGTTAGAGAGACCCTTTTCCGAAGATGAAATCATTCAAGTTCTCGATGCTCTACCCAAAGACAAACACCTGGTCCGGACGGATGCCAGTTAGCCCCTTTAAAGGCTTTCTGAGAGATCCTTCGTCCCGACTTCCTTCTCTTCTTCGAAGAGTTCTTCAACAGAGGCACTCTCCATAAAGCTTTGAACGCCACCTTCTTGGCGTTGGTCCCTAAGGTAGAAGGAGCTGAGGAAATTAAAGATTATCGGTCAATTAGTCTCCTCAACTCTTCATACAAGTTCCTAGCCAAAACTTTAGCCACAAGGCTACAACATGTATTTCCAACTGCTATCTCCTCCTCTCAATCTGCTTTCCTCAGAGGCAGACAAATTCTGGATGGGGCATTGGTGGCCCATGAATGCATCCATTCCAGACACCTTTCTAAGCAACTAGGTCTCATTTTCAAAATCGACTGGGAGACTATGACCATGTGGACTGATTTTGGATGAGACCATGGCCAGAATGGGTTTCGAGGAGAAATGGAGAAAGTGGATGAGAGGCTGCTGCTCCCGTCCACATTTCTCAATCCTTATTAATGGGTCACCCAAAGGTTTCTTTCCGTCTTCAAGGGGACTCCGCCAAGGCAATCCCCTCTCTCCCTTCCTCTTTACGATAGCGGCTAAAGTTTTTAATCGCTCTATTTCTAGACTCTTCCAGGCGGAATTGCTCACAGGCTTCAAGACCAGCAGACTTGGCCCCACGGTGTCGCATCTTCAGTATGCGGATGACACCCTTGTTTTCTTGGAGGCCTCATCTAGAGAAGTGGACATCCTTAAATTGTTTCTCCATTGCTTCCAAAAGGCAACGGGATTCAAAGTGAATGTGCTCAAGTCCATAATGGTGGGTGTTGGCATGACCACAACACAAGTTCGTGACCTTTTGCCTGGTTGGGATTGCTAGATGGAGGACCTCCCAAGCACCTACCTTGGCTTACCTCTGGGGCTCAGTAGCCCTAAGAAAAGACACTGGTCAACAGTTATAGACAAGGTAGATAGGTGCCTGGCTGGGTGGCAGAGCAGATTCCTTTCAATGGCAGGGAGAGCGACTTTGATCAAAGCCACTCTCGCGAACTCGCCAATCTACTTCATGTCAATCTTCCATATGCCTGCTTTTGTGGCCAATCGACTCAACCAGCTGATGAGGAACTTCTTGTGGTCGGGGCAGGCAGAAAAGAAGAAATACAATGTGTCCTGGGACATTGTGTGCCGTCCTAGAAACCAGGGTGGCCTAGGCATCAAAAACCTCCGAACGCACAATGTGGCCCTTCTCGGGAAATGGTGGTGGCGTTTAGCCAACCAGCCGAGTGCTCTGTGGGCCCTGGTCCTCGAGCACAAATACCACATCTCTGAGGATGCCTGGCTACCTGATAGAATCCAGAAACACAAAGTAGCAGGTGCTTGGAAATCTCTCTCCACTGCTTTTACTCTTTTCAAAAGTTCAATCAGAGTCCTCCCAAGAGATAGAACAAGAGTCATTTTTTGGACTGATTTGTAGCTAGGATCCTCTCCCTTGAGGGAGGCCTTCCCCTCACTCTTCTCTCTAACACGCAATGCCTATGCTATAGTTGTGGAGGAAGTGGTTCTCTCCGGAGATCGAAGAGTCTGGAGCCCTTCTTTCTAAAGGAGCCTAATAGAAGATGAATCCAATCAGTTCCAGGTGCTCTCATCTATCTTACACTCTGTTTTTCCAGTCTCAAGGCAGTGACGCTATTGTTTGGACTTTCACACCTTTCAGAATTTTTTCGGTTGCCTCTTTCTATAAAAGTTTGACTCTGCCATCCATGCACTCAGGGCTTTTGAGCTCGGTGCATAATAGAGTATGGACAACCATAGGCCCACCTAAAGTAAAAACTTTCAATTGGCTTGCCTCCTCTCACAAAACTCTAACGGTGGACAAACTCCAGAAAATAGGGGTCCAGCTTCCTATCAGGTGCGCTCTGGGTGAAAGGGAAGAGGAGACCAACCTCCATCTCTTCATCCTCTATGATTTCTCCTTCGAACTATGGGGTACAGTTCTGCAACTGTTTCGAATCAGTTGGGTTACTCCCCCATCGGTCAAGGACCTAATCTCTTTTGAACCACATTCCTGCTAGCCCAAAGCTGGGAGAATCATTTGGAAGGCTATGGTAGCAGCTATCATCTTGTCCATTTAGCTCGAAAGACACTCTAGAATATTTCGTGGATGCAAACTCCAACCCTCGATTATATATCTCAGAGCTGTTTCTTTTGTTACATTTTGGGCCTCAAACCAAAAGACCTTTAAAGGCATACTAGGGAGTTTCCTCTTTCCCCATTGGGCCAACCTCCTTCATCTTCGACCTCAATCTATTACAAGGTCAAATAACTGGCAGCCCCCCCTCAAGGAATGATCAAACTAAATTTTGATGGGTGCTCCTTAGGCAACCTGGGCCCAGCAGGGGTTGGAGGAGTTTATAGATACCACGAAAGCTCCGTCCTCCTAACTCTTTCAGAGTACATTGGCCTTAAGGACTCCACCCAAGCCGAAAGTTTGGCCCTTTTGCACGTTCTCAAAAACTACAGTCCGGCATGGGGCCCACACCTCATTGTGGAAGGGGACTCTAAGAATGTCCTTTCTTAGGCTAGTTCTTCTAACCCCCCACTGTGGTACCTTATTCCATTATTTGATGAGATACATCACATTTGCAGGGCTATGGACGTCTCCTGGATGCATACTTGGAGGACGTCCAACGACCCCGCAGATCGGCTGGCGAAAGAGGGAGCTAGAAGACAAGGACAAGAAGTACAACCTGGGTCCACCTTTTTTGACTTAGGACTAGGGGTATACTACCTCCACATCTCAGCCTGAGTTTTTGCACATTAGTCAATTTTTTGCACAGGAGTTTTTTGACAGCTTTTTGTATATCATTGTACAAGGGCGACTCTATAAGCCCTCTTTCCTGTTTCTTTAAACTACGATGTAAAACCAGTAACTGGGCATTGTTATAAGCCACTGTACAAATTTGATCTTGTGATTTTTTATCGAGTCCCTGGCCGTGTGACTTCGGAACTCTAATCTTGTAATCTCTTACAATGTTAATACAAGTTAACCTTTCCTCAAAAAAAACAACAACATGAGACTCCCACCTCTTCTTCCTCTACTGCATTACATTTGTTTACCAAGACTAAACCCCTATGTTGGACATGATCCATCCATATGGTCCTTGCTTACCAGGGTTAAGAAATTTGGATACAAACATACTTAAAACATGAGAAACATGCTTCTTCCTCCAGATCAAACAAATCATGGATGCCTTTCAATACATGCTTCTTCCTCCAGATCAAACAAATCATGGATGCCTCTCAATAATGTGTACCTCATTGATTTGTTATTTGGACTTAGCTGAGTCACCAGCCCAAGCCCTTATGGAGCAGTGGTACTTTGGTACACCCCTCTTGAAAGGTGGACAATGTGACCAGACAAATCACTACCAGTTAAATTTTTTCTATTTTTTCTTATTGTATTGCTACCCGAATCACTCACAAGTGTCCGTATACAATATGAACCAAATAAAATTACCAAGAACTCTCACTTGCTTGCCATTAAAATTAAAATACATTCTAAATACATATCCGGAAATAAAGATGCAATAGAATCAAAAGAACATAAACTAAGAGAATACCTTATATCTTGCCTTAGGTTACCCTAAGGACTTAGCACACCCCACACCGGGTTTTATCCACCAACGGTACACGGGATCTAAGTCCAAAAACTTGTCTCACAAGTTTGGGAAGCCTAGGCAAAAAAACCAGGAGAGAGCATAACATAATATATGCTTGACCAAGGCTCAACACATGAACATAAGGCCAAGACCTAGGGCTAGGCCATGTGGCTTGGGTGTGCCACCCCTTGGCTTAGTTTTCCTTCTTAAACCCTAAAGTTTGGAGAGAACGGAAGAGATAGATATTTAGAGAGTGGTGTGTCACTCCTCAGGCACAGAGAGAGAGATCAAGTGTAGAGAATGAGCCCCACCCATAGCCACTTTATATAGAATAAAGGCTAAGGTTCTTGGGTTTAGGGTTTTGCCATCTTTGTGAGACTTAATCTTGACCTTTGATCTTGGAGATATGCGGGGTGAAGGGATCTCATCCATTCATCCTTTAGATCAGCCATTATGATTAAAAGGATGAGATATAACCATTATACCTCAGTTTCCACAACTCCATTCCTGTCAAATATTGTGTAGAGGAAGTAATAAATCAATCACAATTAATTTCTTACACCTCCCTATTTTGAAATCAATTAAAATCTCTGCACAAAAGGTTTCTTAAAATATCAAGTCAACATATGGCATAATTGCCATCTTTCATTTTAGGAAAGTTTGGAGGAGGTGGGGTGCCCACCCATAGGGTGGCCATGTGGGCCCTACGTCCCATAATATGGTGGGCCCAATGTACCCCAATAAGCCCCAAATACTTTAAACATAATTTTAAATAATAAAATAAGTTTAGAAAATCTCAAAATATTTTATTTTTCTCTTTAATTAAAATAAATCCAGAAAATTGATTTTTTTCTTAGTTAAAAATCATTTCTCAATAAAATAAAATACCTAGAGAGGTCTAAAAATTTATTTTAATTATCTAAAAAATAATTAACATATTTAAACATATCTAAGAAGATTTGATGTGAAGGATCCATAGAGTTAGGATTATGACAAATATACTGAGGACTCATCCTCTCTAGAGACTGCATCTCACTGCACCTTCTCAAACGGACCCAATAGTTTCCATGACCTACAACCTCTCACAAGGGTTCATGATTGGACTATCAAATTCAGCCAATAAAGGGAAGGAGATACGATTCTAGACCATAGATTACTGGTCTGTCTTTGAGGACAAGTCCATGCCTCCATTTCAGCAATATGCTCCATGGGTCCTTCCAACACAGTCCAGTGTTGCAAGGAGTAATGTTTTCTATATATGTACATGTCACACACCCTTATCCAAAAGGTCCACCTGGACGCCTATCTAGTGTACATGTCGTGTGATGGTAATGATGAGAATTTAGGCCTTTGTTCTCTCAAGCCATCCATCACACACAAGGGTAATGATGGGAGTGATTTTGATTTTATGGTGTTAGCATTTTAGACACTTGGTAAAATAAAAAGCTGTACTACTAGAAAAATCCACTCTCATATGTCTTACATACTCTTTGTTTTTTTTTTAGAGAGAGAAACTCTTTATTGCGATTCTCTTGTTGCACTCTTGCTCTTCAAACTAGTATTAGGCTTTCTTCCACACTAATCTACATATATGAGGGTTTGACTTGAAATGTACATTCAGGTTTTTTCTCCATTTTTCACTTTCATATCTCAACTTTTGTTTTCTTTTGTCCTTTTATTTTTCTTATTTTTGGATTTTTTGTTTAAATATGGTTGTCTTTGTAGTCCATTTTCTCATATTTCAAGTTGTTTCTCATATTTTATTTTTCTTCCTCTTTTTTCCCTTGAGGGATTTATTTAGGCTGGATTTGTGTTTCTACTTGACTGGTTTTATGGTGTTCTTGCTTCCCTACGCTGATAAGTGGTCAAGATCCCTTGTCTAGTACTTGGCAACACTGGAAAGACAACTCCTCTACATAAGTTGAAGAATGAGGAAATATTCTTGCTATGGATTTTACTTAATTTGATGTTTTTGTCTTTTGGCATTATTTATTGGTTTGTGCTGTCTTTTGCATGGTTTATTTAAAATCTTGTTTAAGTTGCACAAAGAATGGATTTTTTTGATAAACAGAAAAAAGAATTATTTGTATTGGTCATTCATTTGTGCATCAGTTATCCAAGGCTTTCTTATAATAAGCACTTGAAAGAGACAAACTGCTTGTTTTTACTACACAATGTGCCTGCCGAACCTGTCCACCTGTGCCCATGTTCCGGGATTCCTCCAATCCCTCCCTGCTGTGCCGTAATGCTTGGAATACGTACTAAAAACAGTCAAAATGAGAAGATGATAATATTTAGTCACTCCAAACATAGAAAATTGAAACAAAAGAATGAGCATTAGCAAGAGAAATAATGTTACTTATTAGCAGTCACAATGTCAGGTCACTAAAGGCTAGCAAGTCTATAGCACAGGAGGATGGATCGATTTTGGCATTATTAAAGAGCATTGCATTTGGCCTAAACCCTATTGAAACTTTTTTTCATGGTTCAATCACAACAAAGTACAAAAGAGCATAGCGTGGCCATAGCATGGCTGAACATGGGCCATATATACCCAATCTGATGGGCATCCCACAAATTGTATATTAAATTCACAAACCACTTTGACAAACTTCAGTTCTGTGCTAGGCCAAGTAGTTTTATAGAGCCAATCTTGGTATGTACCAAAGTCATAAAAAATTGATTTCTCACTAAAAGTTCAATCAACCCTAGCCAGGGGTCATGAAATCGTAGTAAAGAAGTGAGGATATTGTTATTTGATGGAGCTTCTTATGATGTCATTATTGTGTTGTGGCAACCTTGGATTAGTGAGTTTTATTATCATGGAATGAAAGAACATATTGAAGGCCTTGATAACGGTCCACTCTTGTATTTCCAGAGGGAACTTTGTGAATAGTGAGTACATAAGTATGTTTAAGATGGTATGTAGCTATGTGCATTCTATTTCATTTTAGGTGCACATTAAGAAATAACCAACATCATATGAGGCTGTTTGTAGACTTGAATTTTGTTTTGGTCATTTATGACCTGCTTGTTAGATTTATTCATACACTGATGAGCAATTGGTAAGATGCAGAATAGCTTTTATTTTAGTTGGAATTCTTATTTCCTCTTCCCAAATCTATCTTGATAAATATTGAATTTCTTATTCGGCCCATTCGATCATTGGATCTGGAGGCAGTTTATTTTAGACATGTCGTGGTGTGTGGCGCTACCACTGTAACCAATTAATGTGTTGTTGCTTCTGACATACCAGTAGACAATCTGATGATCCTCACCAAGCATGTGTCATTTTTTGGTGTCAAACATATAGGCATTTTCCTGTTCACATCGTGAAATTTTAGACATGGACACCTATGGTTTGACATTTTTTCCCCCATAAGTTTTGACATGTGTCTAGAAATTGAACAACCATATTCCTATATGGGATGCATGTATTTTCTTTTTGATGTTAAATTTTCTTATTTGCTTTTGACAATTTTTATTATTTGTAGTTCTTTTTATAGCTTTTGAATTTGTCTTCCATCTTATGTTTCATCGTGATTCATCACATAGGAATATTTGTTGAGGCATGTTTCAACATTCAACAAAATGCATATTTGAATTGGGTCCCTCACTTCACTAATAAGAATTAACATGCGCGTAAACGTAGTCTCAGATTAAGATTAATCTTTTCTTGAGTCACCTTCCAAATCATTGTTAGCACTTAGCTGCCTTTGTACCATCAAATAAAACTCATGTGACATGAAAATTCTGCTGGCTCTCCAAAACAGAGGAACACAGTAATTAGGTCCAAATTGTTTCAGCATTCATGCAAGTTGAACTGGACAAGATGTGTCTTATTTTTGTTTGAGATGCCCTTTTCTAGGGATTGTAGTTTCTTCAAATTTAGTTATCTCGTGCATTTTTTGAGAAATTCATTTATGTTTGGAGCTCCCGAACTTGTACTTGAATTGAGGTCTGCTCTTCAAACTAGCAAACGTTTTGGTAGACGTGCAACTATGCAGTGGAAGACCCTAACAGCCTCACTATTCTTCAAGCTACTATCAAACCATTCCAGTTTTATGTTCTATGATGTGATCAATGTTTCTAATGGGCAATCTCAATACGGATTGTGACATACATGACCAGATTGATTTCAAGTTAATTAAACCCTAATAATGCAAATTCCATAATATTGTCTCATAGCATGTTAATCATATTTCGATCTCGAACTCTAATTTACGTGGGGAACATAATGTCTTCTGATTTAGGAAATGGGATGAAGAGGTTGTGGTCAATTTTAAAGAGGAGGGTAGGTAGTGATAGTTGAGTTGACTGCTTGGTTGCTTGAGAACTTTCAAGCCTGGTTAGGGAGTGAGGTACTGCTTGCTTGGATCACCATGATTTGACATTCTTTCAGGGAGGTCTGAAATAGGCGGACGGATGATCTGTGGGAATGGAAAGATGTTTTTTTCTTTTTGGTGGTGGAAGTTGTTGGAAGAGGAAGGGACTGTTAGGCTGCAAGGGCAGTGAACCAAAAGGCTAGGTTGCGGATGGTAAGGTTAGGGATGCTGCAGGTGTGGTGTAAACTGTAACAAAACATTTCAAGCTTTATAAATATTCAATAGCAAATATGGGATAGTATAAAAACATAGCATCACAATAGGAAGAAGTCAAAGGCAATCTTCATATACAACATGGTAACAAGTTTATAGTTGTTAGCTAACAATGTAACCACTTGTTTGAAAATTCCAACCAATTTCCCAGAAGAGTAGGAGACACTGTTCTGGTTTCTTTGTTTTACCTACTGCAACAAGTAAAAATGATACCAAGATGGATGATTGCTTATCAAGTGAAAATGACAAAAAACTTGATAATATGAAGGAACTCAACTCCCCACAATAAAGGTTTCAGAAACCAGCATGATTCTGCCACACAAAATTAAGGGGAATGCATCACCTTTATGTCACCTCTTGGCACTACCAAGCATTTCCACACTTACCTATATATCTCCAATATCTCCCCCAAGCTTGCCAAGCATTTTGCACATGCACCCCATGATTTTTCATGCATTTCTCGGGGTAAAACATTTGAAGTATTCATTAGAGTTTTCCACAGAATTTTCAGCACACATCTAAATGCTTTCATTTTCATAAAAGATTCCCTATTATGGTATCATATTCTATGTACCTATTCCGATCATGGGGACCAAGTTTTACTAACTTCTTTTATCTTTTTCAAGACTACACATGAAATTGCATTTCCAATTGAAATTTATCAACCGAAAGACGATACCTTTTTTCGTGGTACTAAAAAGCAAATTTTCAACAAATTGTTCAGTGACCAATCTGACATGTAATGAGACAATGTTGAGCCAAAAAAAAACCATCCAGAAGGTAGACACACAATACCCGAAGCTTTCAATTTCAGTCACAAGGACCTACTGCTCTTTCCTACAATCAATTAGTGCACATCATCCGGATCCTCCGTAGTAATCAGAAACATTGGGCAGTCTTATAAGCCCTTCTTGTATATGATACACTGACTGTATTTTTCTAGTCCACTTCTTACCCTGTAATACAATGTTAACCTTTCTCAAAAAAAAAACACTTTTTGCCGATACGCACAAGTACCACCACAACACAAAACTTTGTCACTGCAGCGTCATTTATGTTGTCATTCCCCATACTCTCACCTCTCACCCCTCACCCATTGGCGTCTAAAACTCTCACCCAAGAGGCTCATAAACATGATCAATCAACAACAAAATGTAGACCTAGCTTTACAATTCTTTGACCATGCTGCGAAATATCACCCCAATTTCTTTCATAATCCATGGATAGGGATTTGAATTCCATGGAAATTATACTCAAAGAGCTTAAGGATTCCAGAATTTCAGTGAAATAGCATTCATAGATATTATTCCAAACTATGGCTTTGCAAACCAGCCCAAGTTGGCCCTTCAGTCCTTTTTCAGGATGAATGAGTTTAGGATAAACAAGTCAGGTCTTTTAATACTCTTTTGAATGCAATGATTCAGATCTTTTAATACTCTTTTGAATGCAATGATTCAGACAAAAAGGCATGATTTGGTTAATCATATGTATTGTATAGGAATTGCAGGAAATTTGGGATATTTCCAATTGTTTTTACTTGCAATGTCCTAATTAAGGCCTTGTGTTAAATGAATGATTTGAAATCAGCTTTCTAGGTTTTGGAGGAGATGCCAAGCTTGGGTTTTTTTTTTTCCAATTACTGTAACTCTATAAGCTGTGACTTACAGTTATGAGTGGATTTTGTGGAGTAAAAAGGATTTTTGAATGAGATTATAAGCAGAGTTTGGGTCCCTGACTGTTCAACTTACACAGTCATAATTGATGGTTTAGGGAAATTAATGGAGGTTGTTAAGCTCATAGTGACATGGAGGGCCATTGAGTTCTTCCAAATGATGTCACGTATGGTGTAGTTATTAAATCTTACCATAAAGAGGGGCGACCTAGCGAGGCTTTAAGCCTTTTGAATGAAATGCTTGAGAAGAAGTTTTTACCATGTCCAACCCTGTGTTTCAAATTTTTTTATCTTATATGTCAAGAAGGCAAGGTTGATGAGGCTTGTATGCTATGGAAGAAGCTCTTAAAGAGGAACTGCATCCCGATAATGCTATATATAGTACACTCATATATTGGCTTTGTAAAGGTGGTAAACTTAGAGCGGCGAGAAAGCTTTTTGATGAGTTTGAGAAAGGGTTTTATTCGAGTACATTGACATATAATAGAATGGGGAGTTGTGAGAGGCAGGGACATTATGGGATGATATGCTCGGCAAAGCGTGTGTTACGAAGGTTTTTCACTTAAAATAGGTTGATCAAAGGGTTTTCTAGCACTAGAAGGGCAAGTGAAGGTTTTAGCATATTTGGAGGAAATGCTAC
Organism: Amborella trichopoda; assembly: GCF_054954075.1. NCBI lineage: Eukaryota > Viridiplantae > Streptophyta > Magnoliopsida > Amborellales > Amborellaceae > Amborella > Amborella trichopoda. The sequence continues at coordinate 60,831,681 of NC_142336.1, read as the reverse complement.
ACAAAGGGTGTGAAGCCAATAAGTCCACTAATGTCCAACAAAGTGTGCTCCCATGATGGGGTTACACTGTTTAGGACCATAGAGGCTGGTATGTGGTCTGGGATTGTATGTGTCTTTTACGAGGACATTCATTTTTATTAACATTCTCGGTAACCAAGTCTATTTCTTTCACCCTTCAAGAATTGTACTTTTCTAGTCGAAGTTGAACTTGGGTCGTAGAGTTAATCTCATATTTGTCAGGCAAGGCATCCATCATATTTTCAGCTATGTAGGCCGCTACAACTCTAACCAAATTGACTTCCATGAAGAGGCTTTTAGGCACTCGCCTTTACAAGCCACCATCTCATTGCACAATAGGGTCTTGGTTTCCTCTTGTCCCGCTTTGCTCAAAAGAGTCTTGGTTTCCTCCTGGCTCAGCATCCACCACCTTGGATCCTCTTCGGCTGTGCGTATTACAAGGACCATACACATCCGCCACCCTGGATCTTACAAGTCAATGCCTTTTCACATGCCAAGAAGAGACGCGAGAGTGATGGTGGCCCCAATGTCCTAGATAGAATCAGCTCCAACCAGCTCTAGTAGCTTGTTTCATCCAAGTAAAGCCCTACTCTAATGGCCTTTTTCATCCAATTAGAGTACACCTTCCATGATGATCTTTTTCTTCCAAGTAGCGCATATCACATGGCCTCTTTTATCCATAGAGCCTTCCTCACACAACATCTTTCACCCATGGATGTGGCACCTATTACTCTAATTGTTGCTTTCACTCAATTAGAACCACACTCCCAGGAGTGCAAAAGTATGAGTACCTAAAAACATATGAATATATGAAAGCAGAAATAAAAAAACCAAGTGGCAAGGCTTTTAAAAGCGATTTATTGGGCTTCCGATGCACTCATGCCATACGAATTACAATATTCTTCATATTACATTTACATGTTTGACCTTTGCCCTAATAGAACTTTTGTAATACTTTATATTTTGTATCTTGGTTTTTTTGTGCTTCTTATACTTGGAATATTGGATTTCTTTTCTTTTCCTATATTTTAATGGAAACTGCTAAATGCCTTCTTTCTGTTGAAAATGCAATTAGTGGAATACTGATGCGAGCATCTAATGGGGAGGGAGCCTTCATTTGATCACTTTTAGTGTCAGAATGTTCGTCTACTTTTTGGGCATTATGTCGTAGATTTGGTGCAGCTACTTTTTGTGCATGATTCTTTGATACTTCAAACATGAAGAAAACACACACTTTACTCATTTAAAAAACAGATCAGAAAGGGAAAAAAAAGACGGAACTATAAATCATGACCAAATATCTTGTTAATGCTCTTGGAATGATTGCTTCAAATTGACACAAGTATAACTCGAACTTTTCATTAATATTAACTAATGGCTTTTCATATCTCACTGGGCTTGCAGGACCTCACCTTGTTGTGCAGCAGCTCAAGTGATTTTGAAACTTTTGGTTCATGAAATAATGCATCAAATTTTATGGTGAAGATGGAGGATTGGGGTCAGTTCTCGTCTCCTTGTTTTCCTTGTGAAATGAAGATGAGCTGTAGTTAATGTTTAGTGTTTAAACTGAATGGATACTTTGTATGCTTCACAATATTATAATGCACTAACCATGGTATTGCTGGACCAAACCATGTGAAGTTATGAACATTTGTTGCCATGGGATATGTAGGGTTATGTACATGCTCATGCGTGTGGCTTGCTGCAGGTCATCAATATGTGTTAAAAGGCTTATCATCTTAAACAAGGGAGTCTAAAGTGAAAATACTCAAGCCTTTTGGAAGAAGATGAAACATAAAGCTAGAAGATGCATGAAGCTTTTCTCAGTAATGCATATTTACCTTAGGATATATTCTCTTTTTCTAAATTCTTTTCTTGCATGCAATGAGAAATGGAACATCAACATGGGAACTTGTGCAAATATAGGGCTCACTGATATTAAGAGGATATGTTATTTTCTGAGATGGGAGATGGAACCTTTATTCTTCCTTGTTTGGAAACATAACGGTCGTATCTATCAATTTCAGAGTAGTTTGTTAAGTTTCTAGACTGGCAACATATCTATGAACTTTCAGGGATTGTACCTTTTATAATCGACAAGCCTTTGCCATTACTGGTTTTTTTTTTTTTTTTAATAAAGATACTTGACTATAGGGAATGTTTCTTCATGGAGAAAAATGGACTACGAACCGTGGTTCCATATAGCTGTGACTTATTCCTGGATGTATCCAATTCCGAGTTAGCCAACTCATCTGCCACTGCATTTACCTTTCGAAAAATGTATTTCACAAGTTATTGAGAACTGGTCATAGTTCTGCTAGTTCTTTAGAAACTATTGATGGATTCCAAATTTTCTAGATCACAGTGGTAGTATCGAACTTTATAAAACTGATGGCTCATATGCAGTTACCCCCATCTTACCACTGTTTTTGTTGGACTTTGTGTGTGCATGTGAATGCGTGTGTAGAGAGAGAGAGAGAGTATTTGGGTAAGGGCAATTGTAGAATGGGAGAGAGTTTATGTATAACTATATTTTCATAGGAGTTTGTCAAAAAAAATGCTATCTTTAGAGAGAGAAGCTTGGTAATAGCATCGATAAGCCTGTGAGATGAGAGGTTCTTCTTTTGGAGTGAGGTTTAAATAAGGGGAGATAGAATCAATGTCTAAGAGAGAGAATATAGAAGAGAGTAGGTGAGACTTAGGTTGAAGCCGATTTCCATAGGACTTTAATTATATTTAGAGATAAGAGAGAAAGAGAGAGAAAAAGAGAGAGAGAGAGAGAGAGATAGAGGGAGGAAAGAGACAAATTGAAAGGACGAGCCCTCTGAATGTAAAATGGAGAGATTTTAGGGAAAAGAAAAAGTGATGGGTGCAATACATTTGCTGGTTCGGAACTAAAGTCGAGTGCGGTAAGTTAGAAATTTTAGTTTACTTTGGTCATCTTTTGGGAGATTTAATTTGAATCAGAATTATCCTTTGGATTTTATACATATCGAATTTAGTTGTCTTGAATTGATGATATGAGTATAGAGGTGCACACGCATTTTCAAGTTAATTAGTATCTAAGAAAAATATATTGTATATTTATTTTTTTTCAAAACTTCCCTAATAGTAACACTCATCAAAATGCCAAAGGCCTTGCAACAGACAAATGCACAAATTCAAGAGGTTTAGCACATAGTACTTGTTTTTAAAATTAACTTGGATTTATTGCCTTTTCATTTTCTTGGTTGATGACCAATTGTTCTATCTTTTGTTTGTGACTGAGTAGATGATTTTCATGCATTTCAACTGGCTTGGATTTATGCCTTTTCATTTTTCCTAGTTGAGGATCAATTCTTCTTTCCTTTGTTTATAACTACGTAGATGATTTTCATTCATGTCAATTTCATTTCTACCGGCGCTTACAATAAAATTCGCCCTTCGTGGGCATAAATGTGCAACCAACTATTAAAATTATTGGATATTTATCACATTCGCTTGAATTAGAGAGTTCTGTTATGAACTTTATTTATATGGGGGATACTATTTTCATAAGGAAAACTGGCATTATATCTCAATTTAATGAAAGGGTGGCCCATGATTAAATCTTTTTTGGGTTATCTATGGTATTTATTATTTTGCATGAGAATTTGGTTAAATAAATGGGGACTTGCAAAATGGGAACTAGGTTTCACGTATGTTGATTTAATTGTATGGGGAATAGGGTATAAGGGTAGGTTGGTCGTTGTACTATTCTGTTAGAGGTATTTTGGTTAATATCATGGGTCCACAATTGGGTTTAAATGTACTGTACAGACGTTGTTATTGATGTTATTTTGATTTATGGAATTGAAAAACATTCCCTCCTACTTTGGTGTAGTACAGAAGGCCCCTACATTGTGTAGAGGTGCAGCCCTACTTCGAGTACTGACGTGGTTAGGGCTGGAAAGGCCCCTTGTTCCTTTCCCTTTCTTGATGGTGATCTAGGATGTTTTCCTCTTGTTGATCGACCGGCATGATCGACGGGTTGTCGTTATTGAATCGGTCTCGAATCTCTCCTTTCTGGGGATTGGTTTTGCACCGCTGTACCGACGAGTACGTAAACTGTTATGAGAACAACTCAAGGACATGGTCGTTGTATGTTTGATGGAGTAATTGTGATATGCTCGATTCAGCCATTTACACTCGTTGAAATTGCCTCAATTCAGCCGCAAGTTGCTAAGTGCAGTGATAATTTGATGAGATAAGGGTTTCTCTATGGTATGTCTATTTAAGACCACAAAAAAAATTATGCTCACACAACGAGGTTACCTCTCCTTTGGTTATGAGGTGAATTATAACTGCAATAGGATATAGATCCGCCTTTGTCATGAACGACCAAACATCATTCAGAGCAGGTTGGCTTCACCTCATCCACCAGATCCTCAAATCTCCTTTGATTTGACTTTTTTACATCCCTCGTACACCACTTGCTCAATTCTCATTAGATCATTTTATTTCCTCACTTATAACTTTGTCACCACCACATCCATGAACTTGACCTCTCTAACTATCATCGAGCAAACTTGCAGCAAATGCTCATGCTCTTTGGCAACGGGCCTGCTCCAATACCAGATGGTATGGTGGAAAGAAAAAAGAGGAATAGAGAAATCAAAGATCGAATTGATTGAAATAATAGGAAGCTTACAATCCAAGCTTCTAGCTCTATGGTGAAACCAAGATTTTGAACAAAATGTATCTAAGTCTGAAAGCAAAACCCTGATACGACCACTATTTATAATAAAAGATCTACTTAAATTCCAAGGAATCCTAATTCTAATTGAAAAAAAGAAGTCCTGATTAAAACAAAATTTGTGATAACTTTTTTGCCCTTGATAAAATAAATAATTCCATAATAACTCTTAACTAGCTTAATCAAGCATTGATGTTGAGGCCTACGAACTTTTTATTGTAGTAATCACATTGATAAAGTTGGTGAAATTTTTGTTGGGATTGGAATCTAAAAGCTCCACAAGTGCCTGAATTCTCATTCAAGAGGTAATTATTGAACTGGAGAAGATATTGTATCTCATTTTTGTCTAAAATGCCTTTTTGTAGGGATTGTACTTTCTGTTCAAATTTAGTTATCACTTGCATTACTTTGTGAAATTCATTTCTATTTAGAGCTCAATTTTATTGAACTTGTATCAGAATTGAGGTTTGATATTCAAACCCGCAATCCTTTCAGGAGAGGTGCAACTATGTAGTAGAAGACCCTAAACAGCCTCCCTATTCTTCAAGCTACCATTAATCCATTCCAGGTCAGTTATGTCACTTTTTCTGCCCTATGATGTGACTTAATATTTCTAATGGGCAATCTCAATACTGATTGTGAAACACATGACCAGATTGATTTCAAGTTAATTAAACCCTGGTAACGCACATTCCATAATATTGTTTTATATCATGTTAATCATATTTCTCTCTCGAACTCTAATTTACGTGGGGAACAATGGTCTTCTGAATTAGGGAATGGGAGGAAGGGGCTGTGGTCAAGAATAAAGAGGAGGGTAGGTAGTGATAGTGGAGTTGACTGCATGGTTGCTTGAGAAATTTCAAGCCTGGTCATGGAGCTAGGTATTGCTTGCTTGGATTACCATGATTTGACATTCATTTGGTGAGGTCTAAAATGTATGGACGGACTGTCTGTGGGAATAGAAAGATGCTCTTTTCTTTTTGGTGGTGGCGGAGGAAAGGACAGTGACACTGCAAGGGTAGCGAACCAAAAGGCTAGGTTGTGGATGGTAAGGTTGGGGAATGTTACAGGTTGGGTGGGAGGAAAGGTTAGGTTGTGGTTGGGGAGCTTTTGAAACGCTTGCAATGGCCTTATTAATCATTTGATAAAAATGAATGACTAAAACCAATCCAATTATTAATTTCTCTGTAATTCATCAAAATCCTCATATGCATATTTTGATAGAACCAAATGAGTTGGTCAATGATTATATCTAGTTGTTGTCAACTAGCATATATGTTGGTAACAAATATTCACCAATTTGTATTAATGTATACTTGGAGATTTGCCAGCTTTGGCAAAACTTTAGGCTATTTAGTTCTCTTTTCTAACCTGAGCTTGTTTTTCAATAATACTTTTTGTGTTTTATGATTCTAGTTTTTTCTTTGGCCTCTAGGATGGTGTTATAACTTACTGATAAGAAAATATACATTGTTTATAATCTTGCTTGCTCTATTGTTTTGTGTAAGCAATTAACTGTAGTGAAGCAAGACTTGGATATTGTTCACAATCTTGTTTGCTCTACATTTTTTTTTTTTTTTAAAGTATAACACTTATGCTTTTTTTGTTGATTTATCATTTCGGAATTTGATGTGGTCTTTAGATTTGTTTTTGAATCCTTCTATTGATTTGGTAATTTAACATCGGGTTTTTGTAGGCTCTTAGTAGAATTCCAAATTATATATGAAAGAATAATAAGAAAAACATGGCTACCCACACTATAACAAGTGTCCGCTTCAGATCTGTTCCTAAAATGTTGGACAGTCTACGTTTGTTTTTTATAAAAAGTATTCCAAATGTATATAAATATAAAAACAATACTTTGAAAGCATGTGATTTGAAATAATGGGGGAAAAATGTGAAAAGAAAAGATTGAAACCTGGGATATTTGATATAAGATAAAAGATAAATGAAACTAGGACTTAGGATATCGCATTCCTACCCAAAAATAACTAACCACATTGCTAAGCCAAATCTGTGAATGTGCGTGTATGAGAGAGAGAGAGAGAGGACACCCTTGCATGAGAAGCTAAAAGGTGGATATAATTCGAATAAAAAATACCTTCCATGGATATATTTTGCACTTTCATCATCCAAATGAAAATTTAATTGTTAACTAACTACAAATGCAACTGAAGTTAAATAAACATTTAGGGAAGGCCCGAACGTGTAGAGTGTTTAGTAGGCTTTGCAACAAGTAAGTGATTCTCAAGCAATATGTTAATAAGGGGCATATTTTAGTCCACATAAGCCTCCCAATATCCATGATATCTTTACATATGAACCCTAACTTTGCTCTCTCTCTACAGGTTTCATATTTGTCACAATCTTTCAACTCCTTGTTGTTCGTCATCATCACTGCCAAAATAAACAAAGAACTGAAGAAAAGATATATGAATTGTTATCAAGAATAATGTAAACACCAACATTCTAAATAAATGATGGGTTACAAGACTTGGATGAGCGTCCAAGGTTCTGGGCTCATGTAGACACTAAGAATGTGACACACATGTCTAACACTATAGAAACTAAGATACTTTAATTGCTTAAAATCGCACCTCCCGACCCGTCGAATATATCTATGAATGTGTTGTATCTAGAAGGGGCTAAGTTGCATTTCTGACATGTATATTGGTGTATGACACTGACACTCATACCCATATCCTTGTAACATAGATGATGGAGCTTTCTTATTTCTTAAAACAAATGGAAGAGCACATTGATCTTTTTCAAGAAACAGAAATATTTGTTGAGGGAAAGTAATTTATTTGGAAGAAAGCATAGAACTATCTTGGGCATCTTACAAATGGTTTTGTGAAGATCTCATTGCTTAAAGTAAGAACTATAGCTGCTTCATGAAATAGAGAGAAGCAACACCCTTGCAATGATGTTCTTCAGAATCCACAGTTAACATGTTAGTCAAGTGCCATTATTTGAATTATGGAAAACAAGATAGAAAATCTAGAAGTGTAGCAGTGCTAGTATTAGGTATCCTGCTCTAACAGGAAATTGTGGCTGCTGTATTTCAAAAACCATGCAACAACTAGTTTCAAATCAAGAACTATGCTCTTACAGGATATTTTGCTGTTTCAAACCTCCTAAACAAGCAGGGCACCTAGTAATTTTCTAAAACTACAAGTGGCAACCAAGAGTTTTTCGATAATATAATGCTGCAAATTGGAAATTTAAACTCATTTTCACAAAGAAAGAGTAATAAATTACTATATTTTTACAAGTAAGCTCTGATCAATTGCTTCTGAGAAATCAAATTGGCGGTCTACATCTACTGCCCAGCTGGTGAACCATGTAGTTGTATGGAAACCTTCTTTGGATATCCCCATATTGTATAGAAATCCTACATCTATATCAGAACAATGAAGAAAGTAACACTTTGAAGAAGGTTCTTCCAAAAACTGGTTATGATTCTTATTTGATGGTCACTAATTTTCCCTTAAAGCAAATGGGCACAGCTAGCCGCTGGACGAAGATTGACTCCCAAACCAGATATCCTTTTTCTTATATATTCCAGCCAATTGCTGAAAAGAACAGGGTTCCTAAATGAAATATCTTCACAAAATAATGCAAGAAATAAATGAATCTTTTTTTAAAAAAAATAATAAAAAGAAGAAGGAGAAACCAGCCATGAAAAGAAGCAATTCATTCCTACAGGGAACTTAAAATTTTGGTTCATTTCACTTGAACTATGAACTATACACATTTCACATTAACTGTGAACTGTGCACAATAAATTATGTATAATTTAATAGTGCTCTAAATGAACATTCAAATATTTCCGTATTACATGTCCATGCATATGCTTATGTGAGCAATGATCCTATGATTTCATAGAATGCTAATTCTCTATCTGTGTATCTTTCACAAGATATCTACAACAGATACAAGAACCAGATTGTAAAGGATCAAAGGTATTTGTATACTGAAGAATAGGGGATTACTCATGTAAGATTTCCATTGGCAAAGATGATGACAGCATGTTGCAAAGGCAACACCTCTCAGGCTGCAATTGTCTCATGTCTATTATGTTGCTGAGTGTGGCAGCACCGTAAGGTAAAGTCTGCAAGCACAATTTTAATATGAAATAAAGAATGCCGTGAATTACCGAAGCCAATAATACTGACAAAGTTATCTTCACATGCATTTCCTAGTTAATTATTGGGTGACAAACTGAATTTGCCAACCTATGGTAGGACCACATAAATGTTTCTCAATTGCAAGGTAAGAAATACCCCCTAAAGTCTACACATTATTCAAGTCCAAATCATCAACTGCAATAGTTAAGTTAGACATTAGATGCGCAAGGGGGATGTAAATTGACAGTATTCAATAAATACATCTATACATGTAATGTTAAATATTGTCTGCTTATCATGTTAAATGTGTTAGAAAACCAAATGAGCTCCCATTAAAGATAGCCTTCATTAGTTTAATAGTGATTATGTATGGAACTCAAGGCCCCCGCAAGGTCCCCTGAGCACTGGGCCCTCTAGCACTATTACAACACAATTGTTTAATGAACTTTCATCGTGCAAGAGCACTCTGAGGGTGGACCAATGCAACCCATGGAAAAAGCATTCTGCCATTACTGACCTGGTTATAGTATAAAAACTCGACATTCCTCTTAACTTGATGGTGAAGCATTTCAACAGATTCCTATGAAAGGAAGGGTCCATAGCTAATGGATTATGGATGATTGCAATAGTTCATGAACCCACATCTTGAAAGGGAGCTATGCCTCAGCAGTTGGAGGTCAGTGCAAAATAAATTCTTTCGCCTTTGTATATGATATTCCATCATTTCACAGAGACAATCAGGTATGTTGTTACTTGATGAGTTCTTTTGTGCTTTGAATGGATGCAAGTTGTATCATAGCATACTGCCTAAACTTTTCAAGATGAATATTATAGTTTCTACTGTTCCAAGATGAGTTGCATCTGTGAGCTGAGGGAAACCATTATATTCTTACTAAATGTATTTACTTCCCAGTGGCAGCTGACCAAGTCTCCGATGCAAACAAAGTTCTCTTTAGGCATGTTGTTTGATCCGAGGTTTAGAATGGAACTGTCCAATGATGAAATCCGAGACCTGATAATCCTGTTTTAACCCCTAAATCCAAATTTCCTTCCTCACCATGGCAGGGACAAGATGGTGTAGGAGCCAGCTAAATCAAGGTTCTTTTTGGCAGAACATCTTTCTATGAGCAGCTTTGGCCAAGTGATCTTCCCCTGCCATTGCCAGCGAGGTATGGATCTCCCCAGCCATGCCCAAAACCTAGCTTTTAGGTTCGTTATTGATTAGCAAAAAGGCTTTCATGGTGGACCACATTCAGCGTGGGGGAATACACTTCACTGACATATACAAATGTATCATGTACAAAACAAAACTAGGAATCAATTGGGCTAGTAGGATTTCTATTTGCGCCTGGAGACTAAACTAGTATTTGAATATTTTTGAGCCACTAAATCTCTTGAGGTGTCTTCCCAACACGTATGGCATGAAGCCAATGCTATCATGGATAGCCTCACCAAAGATGGAGCTTCCCAAACAAATCTTGTAACCTTTGTCTAGTGGGCAGTCCCTTTTTGTTCCTTTTTTGTACAATTTTGTCTCTGTTCTTTATTAATTAATTGTATAAGAGGTCTGGTTTTACACTTGTTATAAGTAATCCGAAAGAGTAAATAAAGAAAAAAAGAAGTTTTGCTTTCCTTGTGGAACTTGCATAATATCTACAGTTGACTTTATCATTTGTCTGTTGTTCATGAAAATGGGAATGGAATTTGAAATAGTATTAATTTCTGGAAGTAAATCTTAGGTTTTGTAAAGAAATATTGATTTTACTTCTGGGAATAATCACAGAAAAAAAAAAAAAGCAAAGCAAAGCCTCTAACATAGTTTAGAAGTAAAAAGATGCATTTTATCTATTAGCAAAATGGCTAGAACTCCTTGAATATTTTGAGACCCTCATTTCTAGTAGACAAGCATTAAAATAATTACTTTGTGTATTTTCTTTATCAGTGGATGGAGGCCAGAATCTATGCAGTGATTATCTACGTGGCCAGTAATTTCCAAGATGCTTTTTTTTTTTTCTCAAAGCAGTTTTTCCTAGATATATTTGACACTCAAGTTATCCTTGATTCCATTGTAAGTATCTATACTACCAAGACTCTTGTAGCTACTTTGTTAGCTGTCCAACTTCATATACCTGCTTATGAAGAGTATTTTCGTTCACTACATTTTTGATATACCACAACATTTGTGTTGTTTTCTTGTCTTTGAAATTATCTTTATTTGAAAATGATATTCTTTATGAGCATTGTATGCTACAAACATGTCATGTTCATATTTTCCCTCTTTTTTTATCGGCAACCTTAATCAAAGTCTTTTTATGGTGTATCTGCAGTGTCATATTTAGTATCCTTTCTTGGCTATTTTCAAGGGAGAGAAAGGGCAAAAGATAAATGAATGAAGAATTGTTTAGAGATGTACTAGTTGGAGAGTACTACATGCACTGGTGTAGTGAAAACATCCGCCAAAATAGGAAGGATAAACAAAATCACCTACACCGCACTTGCTTTTCTTGTGGTTTATGTCTTCTCTTTTTTTTGCCTTGTAATTGTAGGTGTGATTTTTATGTTATTAAGCATTGTCAAACTAGGAGAGCCACATATTCTTTTCTTTTTTATTCTATTTTTGTTAAAAACAATTGTGGATGTCGTGGTGAAGATTCTCTCTCTCTCTCTCTCTCTCTCTCTCTCTCTCTCTCTCATAGTTTAGGCCTCTGGGCATTTGGCCATCTGATATGGTACTCTTTTTGAAAGTCTTTTATATTATGAAATACACATATAATCTGTATATGGTATCTAAACTTTTCTATTTTCTTTTCATTAATGGACGTTCATGTCCTAAAAAATCTGATCTCATGTTGTAATATGTAGACATGTGAAATGCATTGCTTGGGCAATGTAGCTGAAATGCGTGATATAGATTTTCAATTGGATTTCCTGACCCGAATGCTCCTATTCCACCTGGTGCTAGCTTTGGTTATCATCCTAGAGGTTGGGGCAAGCCTCCTATTGATGAAGTAAGCTTCCTATGATTCTTGCATTCAAGCTGTCGTAGTGTTTATAATATTTTGTATGGATTCTTCTTTTGTGCAATTGTTTATTCTTTTGTGACCGCTTCTTTGAAATTTTTATGTAGTTCGGACGCCCACTATATGGTGACGTTTTTGGTGTCCAACGACAAGAACGACCTAATTATGAGGTATGGAGATATTCATTCGGAAAAGCTTTCTATGTAACCCCACCCACATATAATATATGTGACCCCTGATCTCAGCCATCAGATATGAGTAGATGGCTTTCGATTTTATTTAGGTTCGCCCTAGTTTATGATGGGACACTCAAAATTTCATCCAAAAATGTTTTGTATAAAAAAAATGAAAAATAAAACAGCATTTGGCATGTCATTGTGGCATGAACAATCGTAGCCATCAATTTTGAATCAAACAACTAAGAAGTGGGGTCACATATAACTTCTATGTTGTTTGGGTCACACATAAAGCTTTCCCTATCCATTTTCACTTGGTTTGTTGAATTAATAGAATAAATCCTTTATGTTATTATAATAAACTTCATGCGCGGGCAATTAAATCTTCCTTTGTTGGAAAATGACTTTCCATGTTACTATAGTTTTCTTAGTTTTATTAATGATGGCGATATCATTGTTGTCTCATTATGCATTTTCCTTTGATTGCAAGAGGAACTTGTTGATATCAGTAAGCATTGGGATGACTTGGAGGAAGAGGAGGTAGAAGAGCAAGAAGAGGAGGAACATATGGAAGTAGAGGAATTGGAGGCCAGTATTCAATCAGATGCCAGCCTCTCTCTCTCTCTCTCTCTTACTGCTGTATTAATAAATTTAGTTTTTTAAGTTCCCCACAGTACACCAATTGGTGTGAAGGCGCCTGACGTCATTGATCTTCGAAAGCAATAAAGGAAAGAGCCAGGGAAACCTCTTTACCAAGTGAGTACATCGAAAGATTTTGAGCACCATCTTCCAGTGAGCTACATTATTAGTCATCTTTTGATTATCAATTTATTCTTGTGGAGTCCAACACTCTATTTCTCTTGTTCCAAATAAGGTACTCGAAGAGAAGGAAGAAAGGATTGCACCAGGAACCTTACTCGAAACAACGCACATGTACGTCTACACCTTAACTAGCTGCTTATTTGACTATCACTTTCATGAATTTTAGGACTTCTTTTGTGCATTTTCTTATTTCTCATTGTGTGAGTTTTTTTTTTTCTTTTTGAGAGAGGGTTTATCATAGGGAAACTCTTGATGAGCATTTGAGAACTTTTTTCCTTGGACAGGTATGTGCTTGGGGCAATGGATAAAACTGGTGCTAAAAGGGTAAACAGATTTATTCTTCTGTATGTTAGTGTTGCTCTGAAGCACTTAATGATTTGTTGGCTAGATTTATATATGAAATTCTTTCGACCTCTTTTCAATTATCCTCTGCATTTTGTCATACTGATTCCGGATGATCTTTACCCAGGTTGAGCTACTATTAGGACAAAGTGAATTAAAGGCTTTGGATGATGTTACTTTCGCAGCAAAGTAAGGTATTTTTTTTTATAATAGGAGCCCAGATTCTTGATGTGTTGTTTGATGCATGCATACAAAGTTTTATACATAGTTATTCATTATTGGGTGACATGGTTCATGTATGACGAAACAAGGGAAGAAGAGAAGTCATGAAATCAACATGAAGAACTTCAGTGACCTGGTGGCAGAGGTTTTCTGAGTGCATTCTAGAGTGGGTTTTCACTTTTCTTTTCTTTTTTTAATTTTTTGAACTGTGTAGGCTAATAAAAAGAGGAAGCGCAAGATGTAGGAAAAAGGAAGGGAAGGCAAAGAAGGATTTCAAGTTTTAAACACAAAGTTATACATCAAATTCGCATAGCATGAATGCTACCCCTCGCCCATTGGATATATTCTGTTTGGTGAATATATTGTGAACTATGTTATTCAAAGGATCTGACACATTGAAAGTTCTTATTGACATGTAAAATGTGAAGTTCTTTGGTCGATCTTGGGCCATCTTGGTTCGATTAATGAATGGACAGGGCAGCTAGTTGCACTATTGAGGTAGGAGTGATGTTTAAAGGGAATTTGATTAGTGAATCCATTTTGAGATCATCGATGAATCTTAACTGTGCATGAACTTGGTGGAAAGTTAGAAGTGGTTTTATTTTCTTTAGGGAAGCCATGACCTATAAAGCATGAATTTCTCAAGGTTTGCTTGTGTGATGTTCTTGTTTTTATGTTTTGTTTCTTCCTTTGTGTCGACGAGCCACAAACACGATCTAAAGGAGCATTATTATCAGCATAGGAAAAGTCCATTGTTTGCATGAAATAACTGGGTGCGTGCCATAGTTAGCGACCCAAGGAATAATAAAATATCGGCATATCAAAATTTTGGTAATAAATCGGTTTTATTTCAAAAGGTCGGAGGAAAAAATCGGTTAAAAAATATGGATCGCCAACAAAGAAAGGTCACTTATAGAATCATGAATATTTGAGATTTGGTTAAAAAAATGTAGTGAAAAAAATAAGATACGCAAAGATTATAGTTGGTAAGTCTCCCATTTAAAACACGATTTTTTCAATAAATCTCCGCTTTTTTTAAATCCGTTAAAACTCTGAGTTTTTCAAAAGATCTTCAAAAAATCGTTTTTTTTTTAATAGTGCAGATATAAATTTGCATTTTATCTTCTCTTAAAAAAACTTATTCCCTGTAACTTTATTTATTTATTAATTTAATATTATTGAAATTTGGTGTAAAGATAAGTAAAGTAACAATGAGTAAATTAAAAATCTTGATTTAACAAAAAATACTTTTTTCATTTCGTACATATTTAAATAAATTTTTTAGTTTTAACAACATTTATATTAATAATTTTTCCACAATTTTATCGATTTTCTAGAACTCGGCTCGGCTTTTATCTGCGCTAAAATGAGCTCAGCTCAGCGCGAATTTATCTCGCCTCGGCTCGGCTATTATCAGCTCGGCTTGGCTAATGTAGGCTCGGCTTAGCTAGTATTGGCTTGGCTCGGCTAACATTGGCTCAGCTCGGCTCGGCTCAGTTTAGTGAAAGTCTATTCTATTTGAAATAAGTTTAGATATTTTAGCTGAACCGAGCTGAGCCGAGCCGATAAAAGCTGAGCCGAGCCGACTTAAGTTGAGCTGAGCCGTTTTAAGCCGAGCCGAACTTTTATCAGGGCAAACCTAAAATCCACGAAAACAGGGAAATTTTAGCTAGAAAAGTGCTTCCATGGGCTTCTTCTGGTTTTCTAGGTTTTCAAATTGAGGGGAAGAATTGGAGAAGGGAGGGATGCCATGCGTCAGTCGATTGCGAATCATCATTTTCTTTGGGAAAGTGTGCCCGAGTCTCTTGCTACCCTAGTTTTACCCCATTCCATTATCACCACCCAAGACCCCTTTGCCATCCTTCACTCGTTGCCCCAATTCACGGCTCTGGTTTTGCTCGGGTACTCATATGTTGGTAAACATCTAGCAAAATACAGCGCAGACAGCTTCCCCAAGCTTCAAATTCTACACCGAAGATGGAGGATTGGGGTCAGTTTTCATCTCCTTGCTTTCCTTGTGAACGAAGATGAACTGCAATTACAGTTAATATTTAATGTTTGGACTGAATTGATAGTTTGCATGCTTCAATATTATAATGCACTAACCATGGTATAGTTGGACCAAACCGTGTGAATTATGAACGTTTGTTGCCATTGGATGTGGAGGATTATGTGCGTGCTCATGAGTGTTCCATGCTAATAGACATCAATATTGTGTTAGAAGGCTTATCATCTTGAAATAGGGGGTTTAGAGTAAAAATAGTCAATCCTTTGGAAGAAGATGAAACATAAAACTAGGTGATGAATGAAACTTTTCTCAATAATGCATATTTACCTTCGAAAATATTCCTTTCTATAAGTCTTTTGTGGCATGCAATGAGAAACAGAGCATCAACTTATGAACTTATGCAAAAATAGGGCTCACTGGTTCTATGTAGATATGTTATTTGTTGATATGGGAGATGGAACCTTTAGTCTTCCTTGTTGCTTGTCCAAATCAGACCTCATAAGGGTGATATCTATCAATTTTAGAGTAGTATTTGTTTAAGTCTCTAGGACTGACAACATCTCTGTTAATTTTCAGTGGTTGTACCTTTTAAAATTCACAAGCCTCTTCCATTTATTGGTCTTTCTTTTAATAGAGATACTAGACTATAATGAATGTTTCTCCATGGAGAAAAAAGGACTATGAACTATGGCTTCATAGAGCTATGATCAATACTGACGAAAGCTTAAATATTCGAGGAACATGTTCCTGTTTTGCCTGCCACATAATAAATGTATTAATTTAAGTTCAATATTCTCTTATTCAAAAAATTGAAATCAAATTGGAAGTAGGTTTTTCATACAAACATACCAACATATGTCAAACTTAGTAGGTATTTAAAGTGATACATATACAAATTGAATAGTGCTACCTATATTAAATAGGTATTTGAACTGATACATATACAAATTGCATATACAAATTGCAGTATACAACATTCCATGAATGAAATTGGAGAGAGCATTCATGAAAGAAGCAGCGCTCAGTCTCGCAAAATCACTAAACAGCCAAAATGGAACAATAAAAAATGATGGCGCTTAAGGGTGGATCGAGCACTAGGGATGTGTTAGGAGCCCCTCGTTTAGCCAAGCCATCGACTATGCTCAATGTTCCAAGAAATAGAGGCCTAGGACAGTGCCTGCCCAGGGGCAAAAATGCCCCCAATAGAGAGGCATTTTTGTACTTTTCCTCCTAAATAAGGGGGGAAAAGAAGGGGTTTCATGTGTCCTAAACCCTTTTGTTTTTTACATGAGTGAAAAAACACAAGAAAAAGATACATTTTTGCTTTCCTGTTAATTCAGAGTTTTGAAAAATTGATGCAAACATCATCCTTTTCGTTTGGATTTGATTTTATAGATTTTTAAAGTTTATTAGAGGGCTTTTAGGAAGCATTTGAGAACGGAAAACATCTCAAATGTTGAAGATAGAAGCTCAAGAAATCTAGGCCGGCCACCCTTGTATGGGAGGCCAGCCCCACCCCACAGGTACATAGGCACCACCCGGCCTTTTTTGGAACATTGGCTATGCTACTGGCCTCTTGCCAAATACAATGAAAAAGTGAGGCACTTACCAATAAAATCTCTTCAACATCTCATCAAATCTTCATAAGCAAGTAGAGACCCTATTGTCCCAATTGATGGTATTTTTTGAATGCCCTTGGAAGACTAACAAGGTGCCCTATATCGAAGAGCTTGAAGCCTTGTAAGAGGGCACATGGCCATTGATTAGTTGTAATGCTGATTGGCCCCAAAAAGGATAAGATCGTGGTTCCCTTACTATCCCCTGAACATTCCTCCCACACCTATGCTACCTGGTTTCCGAATGAATGCCCGTCAAAGGTTAATTTGATGGTGCCCAGTTTCTGCGGTCACCAGCACAAGGTTCAATGTTGAGAGTTCTACCACATCAGGCTATAACGTCCCTGTTAGTAGGAAATACGAGGTCATGTAAGATTTGAAACCTTTAAGCTCTCTCATCCCTTCAATCACCATTGTTTTGATTTCTGCTTAACATATAGGATGGTTCTCTATTTGCCTTAGAAGGTCCTGTTACATTTGATCCACACATTCCAATAAAAGCAAGGGTTGAGGCCCTTCAACATCTTACTCCTGCCTTTTGTAGTGGGGGCCAGAAATAGGTCAAAAAGAGTTGTTCGATAGTTTTCGGTGCTACCCATTCTGCCCCAAACATTGGCTCCAATGGTTCCCTACTGCTGGGGACCAGAGGAAAAGGGGTAGGCCACCGTCTCCTCACTATCTTTCCAAAGGATGCGTAAATTGGGCATGCTAAAGCTAGGGCTTTGTTACTGGTTCAGTTTTGAGGATCTTTTTTGTACGTCCTGCCACCCAAACAGTAGGATCCTATAGGAGTCAGGAGGGAATCAAGAATGTTTGACCTCCGAGTTGGTGGAGGCCTTCATTTTTAAGAATGTGGTAGAAGGATGACAAACTGGAAAAGACCAGGGACTGCAAATGAGAATGTCCCAACCAAACCAAGGCAGGATAAATCTTTGAAGAGTAGAGAACGAACTCTCTAGTTTAAGCAGTTCCAAGTCATTGAGATCACGTCTGAATCTTAGGGTCCACATTGGTGCCACCCAACAATTCTATAACCTCGGCAATGCCCTGCAACACCCCTATTAACTGTCTAGAACCCCATGTTGTACAACTCAAACTGAGCAGCAAACGATGCATCCTGTGTCGCATGATGACAATGAATGACTCAGATTTAGACACCACTCGAATTTATAAATTAACTTTCTAGGGTCCAGATTCTACTTTTTTAAGCCATACCACTAGTTTTACAAATTTTGCAATTTTACCCTCAAACCCTAAAACAATGGAACGCTTACTAGTGTACAAACAACTAGTGGAGAGATGAATGAATTTTTAGTAACAATAGGTCTATATCAAGGGTCAGCATTGAGCCCGTACCTCTTTGTCTTAGTTATGGACGACTTTACTAAGCACCTACAGGATGAGGTATCATAGTGCATGTTGTTCGCAAATGGCATAGTTTTGATCGATGAGACCCGAAACGGTATGAAATATAAGTTTAGTAATAATAAGAGTCGAGACTAAGAAGTAGTTAAAATTGACAACCACGAAGTACCAGAGAGACCACACTTTCATATCTAGGGTCGATAATCCAAAAAAATGGAGAGATTGAGGAAGATGTCGCACTGAGAATTAAAAATGGGTGAGCTAAGTAGAGATGTGCAACCGGAATTTTATGTGATCGCCGGATACCAATGAAGTTGAAGGGCAAGTTCTATTAGACAAATGTTAGACCAGCTTTTCTCTATGGACCAGAATGTTGGACGGACGAAAAACAATATACCCATAGAATGAGTGAAGTGGAGATTTGTAAAGCCACATTTTCACATTCTCTTGACATTCGAAGCAAGGCAGTGGCTTTGTGGAAGCCTCTTTTGTTGTTTATTGCATCTTGTAATAGTGATTAAGTTTGGAACTCAAGGCCCCTGCAAGGTCCCCTGAGCATTGGGCCCTTGCTCTTGGACCATCATAAGGGTGTCCTAGATCTATAGGCTTCTATTCACATAGCTTATCTATTTCATCGAAATTGTAGGAACATTAACCTGCACTCTATGCTAACAATTATTTAAGGCAAATAGAGAAACTACGTAAAAATAACTAATTTATGCTCACCATGCTCCATAACCTCGTGGGGTATACAAATCCATATGCTCGTTTTTGGAATCCCAAATCCTCAGTTTGCACTATTGAGTGTACGACGCAACATAGTTCCTCGAAGGTAGCCCACATTTATGTCTAGCTTGCCTTTCTAAACAAGAATTGTGATGCTTTTTGCATTCAGAGATCTGTTGTTGCTTCTCTTGTTCCCACTATGCAATGTGCATGCCGAACCTGTCCACCTATGCCCATCTTTCGGGATTCCTTCGAGTCCTCCCTGATATATGGAATACGTGCTAAAAAGAATTCAAAATGAGAAGTAGTCACTCCAAACATAGAAAATTGAAACAAACAATGAGCATTAGCAAGAGAAATAATGTTGCTCATTAGCAGCCACAGTGTCAGGATACTAAAGGCTAGCAGGTCTATTGCACTGTAGGATGGATCGATTTTGGCATTGCTAAAGAACATTGCATTTGGCCTAAATCCTATTGAAAAAAAAATTCATGTTTTTTTTTTTAATGATGATGTTAACTAAATTTTTTTCATGGTTCAATCACAACAAAATACAACCATTTTCTTTTGGAGTCTGCATAGTGTGGTTGAACATGCGCCATGTATACCCAATCTGATGGGCATCCCACAAATTGTATATAAAATTCACAAACCACTTTGACAAACTTCAGTTGTGATCTAGGCCCAAGTAGTTTTATATAGCCAATCTTGGTCCGTACCCAAGTCATAAAAAAATTGAGGATATTGTTAATTGATGGAGCTTATTATAGTGTCTTTGTTGTGTTGTGGCAACCCTAAATTAGTGGGTTTTATTATCATGGAATGAAACAACATGTTGAAGCCCTTGATAACGATCCACTTCTTGTATTTCCGGAAGGATTTTGTGAATAATGTGTACATAGGTATGTTTAAGATGGTATGTAACTGTGTGCATTTAATTTCATTTTAGGTGTCCATTAAGAAATAATCAACATCATATGACTATGTTTGTAGACAAGAATTTTGTTTTGGTCATTTATGACCTGCCTGTTAGATTTAATCAAAAATTGATGAGCAATTGGTAAGATGCATAATAGCTTTTATTTTAGTTGGAATTCTTATTTCCTTTTCCCAATTCTATCTTTATAACTATTGAATTTTTCATTTGGCCCATGGGATCATTGGATCTGGGGTCATTTCATTTTGATTTGTCAAATGCATGATGATATTGTGCACCTCATGAGTTTGGCAGTATTTAATCTGCTCATAGAACATGTGAGTAGCTAAATGGATTAGATGAATCAAAGATGCAGTTTTTAGACATGTTTTGGTGTGTGGCTCTACCACTATATCCGATAAATCTGTTACTACTTCTGACACACCAGTAGACAATCTGGTGAGGCTCATCAAGCATGTCATTTTTCTTTGGCCTCTAGGATGGTGTTATAACTTATTGATAAGAAAATATATATTGTTTATAATATTGCTTGCTCTATTGTTTTGTGTAAGCAATTAACTGTAGTGAAGCTAGACTTGGACATTGTTCACAATCTTGTTTGCTCTACATTTTTTTTTTTTTTTAAAGTATAACACTTCTGCTTTATTTGTCGATTTATCATTTCGAAATTTGATGTTGTCTTTAGATTTGTTTTTGAATCCTTCTATTGATCTGGTAATTTAACATCGGGTTTCTGAGTAGCCAAACTCATCAAACTGTGGTAAACAATTTTTTCAAGATAACTGCGGTTTCATTTTGAATGTTCGTCGGGATCAACTTTAGAAGCTACTGTAGTTGTGCTTAAACTTTCTTTTGTTACTTTGTAAGAATTCGCTACTGTAAATTTGTCCTATCAAGAGATGTATATATGTTTTGACTGTCACATCTCAGGAATATCAGTATTGTAAATTCTTAGAGTGTGACAATCTATCAATTGAAAACCTACTGAGGCTATGATGGACCCTGGGGCTACACACAACTTTGTGCCAGATCAAGAGGCTCGTTGGCTGAACCTCAGTGAAGGTACTGGATGGTCTCTCCCTACAATCAAATACTTGCGGGTGTCGTTCAGCCTCCTTTCAAGGGAAGAGTGGCTAGAACTTGCCGCGCTCCCTCCCTCACTTACCTCTGACAATGAAGCAAGAATTGAATCAATTACTTGTTTCAGTCAGCTTGCTTTCAAACTAGTCATACTCGAACCGACCTTATAGACACGATGAAACTCGATTCCTTGTTCACCTCCTCGTCACCTGCTTTACTACTCCCTTGCTAGTTTCTTTTGTCTGACCCGTAACCCTTCCTCTTCGATGGCAGAAAGCATTACTGGTCCACCTAATGCGAGATCTTGGAACCACAATTTCAAGAGACTCTTAGTTGACCACAAGCTTCACCAGTTTTTGAATCTCTCGGTCTTGCCCGATTCGATATTTTTTCTCCCACATGCAATGACAAGATTGTCTGATCGCCCTCTCCATCAGGTTTATTCACAGTTGCTTCATTTTACTGAAGCTTATAGTCCCTGCCTTCTCCTCCCCTCTCAGCCTTTCCCTTTATAGCCACCATGGCTTGGTGCTCCTTTTTGCCCTCAAAATCGAGCTTATTACTTGGATAGCACTCTATGAAAGGGCTTTGACACTCGATCAACTACAGCAAAAGGGGTATACATTTTCCTAACAGGTGCACCATGTGCCTCAATGCTGAAGAAACCAATCAACATCTATTTCTAAATTGTGAGGTTGCCTTGGCCCTTTGAACCGGCCTTCTTCTTCTATTCAAGTGGTTGTGGATCATTCCCCAATTGATCTCTCACCTCTTCTCCTTATGCCTTGGAACTCCTAGGAAAAATTCAAGAAATCTTCTATGGAGTGCTTCCATCTCAGCCACTCATTGGACCATTTGAATTGAGAAGAATAATAGGATCTTTAGTGAGGAGAGAGCCTCTACCTCAACTCTATTGAAAAAAGGAGGTTACTTGTCACATTCTGAGCCCTAAACCTCCCAAGCTTCTCCATCTTCTCCTTTCCGGATCTTCACCAAAATTGGCAAGCATTGCTGCACCTAAGTACCCACAGGATTCCTCAAGCTTCTTTATGAAGGACACCGGAACCTGGGGCCATCTGATAACTGCTCTCTAGGCAACGGGCTCCTCAAGCATTGGATGCCTGTTTAGGAATTTTGAAGCCTTGATCCTCCTTTCTTATGCTCTGCCTATCAGAGTCAAGGACTCCACATTCACTGAGGCCAAGTCTCTACTCAAAGGACTCAGAAGATTTAATCATCTTTGGAGCAGAAAGGTGTAGGTAGAGGATATTCCAACAACACTATCGCTTGGGCTTCTGGCAATGCCCTCTGCCCTTGGAGACTAGATAACATTTTTGTCGAAATTGGCCACATTTGCAGCAGTATTCAAGTCTCTTGGAGACACACTCATAGGAATTGTAACGCTGCGGTAGATACACTAGCAAGGGAGGGAGCAAGTCTCTACTATCCCTAGGGGAATTTGGACCTCCCTTAGTGCTCACCTCATTTTTGGATCTATTGCAAAGATTCTCGGACCCTAAAGGCCTTCTGTATAGGGCACCCTGTTTTGGGAATTGCCTAATTTTTGTTAGTAATTATCTATACAATCAATACAAAAGTCAAATTCCTCTAGGAAAAAAAAGAAGGTTGGTTGACTAATGGAGAACATGTTGATTTATTGCATTTGGGTTTTATGCCTAGAGGATTCATTACAAGGTTCAAAACTTTTTAATACTAGATCTTTCTATTCGGTTTCTGCTCACCTTGAATTTGGTTAGATGTTCATATTTCTGCCTCGTTTTGTCAATTTTTTATTTCTTGTGTGTTTGTTTGGTGGTGGTGGTGGGGAGTGTAAGAGAGAGAGAGAGAGAGAGAGAGAGAGAGAGAGAGAGAGATTAATAGATGATATAAACTGCATCTCAAGGCATTGATATTTTAGTTGACTTGGGATTTGATTTATGCCTAACATGATGGCAAATTGCTAATAGAACATTTGTGAGTATGAAACTTTGGGATTAGTCATTATTTTGAACAGGGACCACAAAAGTATAAATAGCCATTGAATATGGAAAATGAGACTTTATGTACTGTTTGTTTGCCTTTTGCTTGCTGCATTATAGATATTTGTTGTTTGTTTTTTTAAACAAGGTGGTTTCTCAGTTATCTCTTTTATTAAATCAATGTAATTTTTTGTATGTGGTAGAGCTGGGATTTACCCTAACAGCACTTGCTCATGTTTGACACAATGCCATGATGGATGAAAAGAACAGTAAGTTATGCCAGCAGTGGAGGTCTGGCTGTTCAAGCATTTCAGGCATATTTTCAGCTTAGCAGCCTTTGCTACATGAGGCTTGTTTGCTTGTTGTACAGGTACTATTTAATATTGTTACTCTATGTTGTTGATCCCCTTAGGCTGGAGGAATATCTAAATAACTGATTAAAGCTCATATCGTGAAATTGGGGAATTCTGTGTATTGTAGTCTTTGGTGGTATTTGCCATTATAAGTAATCTTGTAACCATTTATCACCATTTCCTCATGATTAAAGCACCTATTCATTATACATTATCTCATATCTATATTTTTTTCAGCACTTTTGTCCCAACCATATCCACATTCCTAATATTACTTTGTAATTGTGCAAGCCTCTCTCTCTCCCTTACACGCCGACACACACGTGCACCTGCACATTTGCAAAACAAAATGAAAAATAACTATTGCTACCCATGAAAGAAGTATTAAGCACATTTACATGTAGAATATTTGCTTCTGGGTTTTTTTGTTAAGTATATATAAAACAATAAAAAAGTATACAAAGAGACCATTTACTTTTTGTACAAGGAGGTCACAGTCATTTATGTCCCTTAGATCTCAAATTGGATGGTTGTAGAAGTGTCATTAGATAAACTCAAAGTTTGAAACAAAAAATTCTCGGACTTTGTGACCCACCCGAAGCCATCAAATTTGACATCCAATGAGTAGAAGTAATTGTGACCCCCTTATACAAAAAGTAAATGGTCTCTTTTACAATCCCGAGAACATTTGCTCCTTGAGTGATCAATATTGTTTGTTGATATCAATCGACAATTTGACTTGGGCATATGTGTCTCCTATTTTGTCTAAATATGCATGGAAATTTTCAAATTTTGAATACTCGTTACTCTCATGGTTGAGTGAATATATGATTATATTACCTAATTTTGATTTCTTTTTTTTCCATGTACCCCAAGCAAAATAACTAATCTTGAATTTTTTGCATTAGGAACATGCATGCTTTGGAATTTTACCCCCATCATCATGCATGGAGGAGATATCACTTTTATTGAAGGCCATCCTGAAGTATACTATATAGGTAAACGCAATTGTAGAGTTAAAAGTTTCTGAACTCTGAGTGATCTGGGCTGACCTGATTGCTGATTGGCAAGCATGGGAAGAAGTGAAGGACATGTCCATCTTTGATGCCATAAAACAAGTTGTTCATTTGCATGGAAGACGCTGAATAAAGAGAGTTGCTAGCCCCACCTGCACCTCTTATTTTCTAGCCTTCAATAATCGAAGGCATCGATACATTTATCAGCGAGTCATGGAAGGACCGTCTGCTGCAACATGGAGAGCTTGCTCTTGTGCGCATGTTTTGCTCGATTTGCCAAGGTTCTCATTTGAAACTGAAATAACTAAATAGGCATTAGCAATTGCTTTTTATAGAGCCACATTTTCACGTTCTCTTGACATTCGAAGCAAGCCAGTGGCTTTGTAGAAGCCTCTTTTTCTGTTTATTACGTCTTGTATATATTTTGCCTTGATTATATAAACAAGTTTTTGGAGAAGGATGAGGATGAAGATTTCACTGTGTGGGTGTGTTGATTGGCATGTATTTCTGCTCATTTGTTCCAGTCTGGTCTTTCCTCTGACTTTGAGATATGAGTTTGGTTGCTTTGCTTTAGTATCAAATGGGCCATGAATATTCCTGTGTATCTTTATCCACACACATCTTATTTCTAATTGGTGATTTTAGAAACCTATAATCCAAAATTTTGGACAACCTTTTGCCCTTATATTTATTAAAATACATGTTTTTTACTTTCTATAAAACCAATGGAGGGCATTGAATATAATTGTGCATGCTCCAAATTATCTCGAAATGACGCAATGAGATTCTCATGTGCTTAACTAAGGTAGCATTGCAAGTGGCGCACTTAGAACAATGACTTTCCCATTTGATATTCTATCCTTGTCCAAGAAATAGAAGAGAGAGAGAGTGTGTAGATTTTGTAAAGAGAGAGAGTGTGTGTAGATTTTGTAAAGAGAAAGAAGTAACCAACAAAATTGGTGTCATTATTAAAATAATTGCATAAGTGAAAAATCCTATGCCATCAACAATAGAGAAAGAAGATTGGTCTCATAGCAAACAGAGCATTTCACAAGAGACTTTATGGAAAGGAAGGACTTGAAAGAAGCCATACTCTCTGCCTCTATTGCAAGAGATCATATTACCTCTTCTGTCTCTCTAGAAAAAAGGCATACTTCAAAAGTTACAGGGAAGAAGTTTTTTTTATAAAAAAATGAAGTACGGATATATATATATATTTATTTAAATATGATTTTTTGAAAAATTTTTGAAAAAACTCGGCATTCTTAAAAGATTTAAAAAATCAAAGATTTTTTAAAACTCGTGTTTTAGATGACGACTTGCTAGCTTGGGGGTTCAAGTTTTGGCCTTGTAGGTTCGGGGTTAAGGAAATTGGGGTTTCTAATTTTTTATGATCAATATTAGAGCATCCAAGAACTGGGTTAATTTTTTATGATTAATTTTTTATGATCAATAATAAAGCATCCAAGAGGAGGAGAGAAAACTGAGGGCTTTAGAGAGAAACTGCGTGAGAGCCAAGAAAAGAGTTAAAAATATTAATATATTTTTTAATAATGTAGTGGGACTCAACTCGTATCGGCTCGGCTCAGCCAATAATGACAAATATCGGCTCGGCTCGGCTAAATTAGGTTTGTTGTTGATCCCCTGAGGCTGGAGGAATATCTAAATAATTGATTAAAGCTCAGTTCGTGAAATTGGGGAATGCTCTGTCTATTATAGTCTCTGGTGGTATTTGCCATTATAAGTAATCTTGTAACCATTAATCATCATTTTCTCTTATTCTTTCCATCCTACTATGCATGTGATTAAAGCACCTATTCATTGTACATTCTCTTGTATCTATATTTTTTCATCACTTTTATCCCATTATTCCCCTCTCCTTATCCCCAGCAGCTAGAGCAAAACCATATATATATATTCCTAATATTACTTTGTAATTGTTCAAGAGCCTCTCTCTCTCTCTTTCCCTCTCTCCCCCTACATGTCGACACACACATGCACGTGCCCATTTGCACAAACAAAATGAAAAATAACTATTGCTACCCATGAAAGAAGTATTAAGCACATTTACATGTAGAACATTTGCTTCTGGGTTTTTTAGTTAAGCATATAAAAATAATTAAAAAGTATATAAAGAGATCGTTTACTTTTTGTACAAGGAAGTCACAATCATTCATATTCCTTAGATTTCAAATTGGGTGATTGTACGAGTGTCATTAGATAAACTCAAAGTTTGAAAAAAACAATCTCAGACTTTGTGACCCACCCTAAGGCAACAAATTTGACATCCAATGAGTAGAAATAATTGTGACCCCCTTATACAAAAAGTAAATGGTCTCTTTGTATACAATCCTGAGAACATTGCTCCTTGCGTGATCAATAAGGTCGATCGATATCAATTTACAATTTGACTTGGGCATAGGTGTCTCCTATTTTGTCTAAATATGCATAGGAATTTTCAAATTTTGTGTTTTTCATACTACCGAAGTGTTTTTCATATTACCGAAGTGTTTTTCAATTTTTCATATTTTGTCTAAATATGCAAGAGAAAATATTACCAAAGTGTTTTTCAAATTTTCATATTACCGAAGTATTTTTCAAAATTTTCAAAATTTCATATTTTGTCTAAATATGCAAGAGATCGTATTACCGAAGTGTTTTTCATAAAAACATGAAGTACATATATATTTTTTTTTTGTTAAAAAATATAATTTTTTGAAGATCTATTGTAAAATTTCAGAGTTCTTAAAGGATTTCAAAACTCGAAGATTTTTTAAAAACTCGTATTTTAAACGACGACTTGCGAGCTTGGGGGTTCAAGTTTTGCCCTTGTAAGTTCGAAAATTGGGGTTTTAAATTTTTTATGATCAATAATAGGGCATCCAGGAGGAGGAGATTGAAACTGAGGGTTTTAGAGAGAGAAAGAGCCAAGAAAAGAGTTAAAAATTTGAGCTTATCTAAGAAAATTTATTTCTATGATATCTAAATAGTTTTCTATATTTTTATTGATAGCTTTTGATGCTAAATATTAATATATTTTTTCTTCTAATTTTTACCGAATTTTTAGAAATGTTTTTGGTTTTTATAGGGCTAGTTTGGGCTTAAATATAGAGGGGTTAGTTTTACTCAGCTCGATTCAGCCAAAGATGATGAATATCGGCTCGCCTCGGCTAAAATCAGCTCAGCTCGGCTAGATTCAGCTTGGCTTGGCTATATTAGGCTCAGCTCGGCTAAATTCGGCTCGGCTCAGTTGACTTCACGTAATTTGTAACGGAACTGAGCTGAGCGGAATAATATAAGCCGAGCCGAGCCGATATCAGCTGAGTCGAGCTGATATCAGCCGAGCCGATATCAGCTGAGCCGATATCAGCCGAGCCGCGCCGACCAAGCCAGCCAGTTAGTCCACATCCGCCATTTATATTAAAAAAAAAAAAAAAAAGAGGGGGCTAAATTAATCATGTTCACCTTTGTTCCCGCTCTGTGTGCCTGTGTAAAATGGGAGATTAGTTTGAGGATTGGGATTTTGAGAAACTTCTTCACTGCTTTAGGTTTTATGTGTCATGAGAAAATGATTGTGGTTTGTTTCTTGACCACTATGATAATAAATAAATGGAATGGGAGCTGCTTCAATTGTTGAGAGAAAAAGAAGTACATTTGTACCAGTTAGAGAGAGAAAGATTTGCATTCTTTCATAGAGAGAGAGAGAGCATAAGGAGATTGCATAAAAACACATGGAAGAAGAAACAAGTGGAAAAGGAAAAGATGTGGTAGTTCTCTTTCTAACTGCTCATCAATTAAGAGGATAAGGGCTTTGCTTTTCTTTGCCTACATCTGTGTAACTCTGATATGCAAGAGAGAGAGGGAAAATGCCTCGCCAGAAAAGAAAGGAGCAAAAGGGCATATGCTAGCATCCTGACCTCCACCACTTCCTTGGGCTCACTCTTTAATAAAGGTGTATCTGATGCGAGAGGAATTTGAGTTGCTTGACCTCTTGTTTTCATTTCTTTCAGGTTCTTAATAAAGTTTTTGCTTTTAGATAAATACAACCACAAGAATTAGAATGAAAGATATCCATCATAAAATTGCTTTTAGATAAATACAACCACAAGAATTAGGATGAAAGAAATCCATCACAAAATTACATAAATAGAGCACACAATGCAGTGGACAACAAAAGCAACCCTAGACAAAACCAAACTAAAGTTTGGTAATTTGGATACAATTTATGAAGAAACAGTTGAGGCCCCAAGTAGTTCAGCTGGAAATATGCAGTATATCACATTGCAAATAGAGGGGGCAAACCAGAGATTGCCACTTCCTGTGCATTGGTTCCTGAGTCCTTTGACAACTGTCGATGCCACTGAGAGTATAGATTTTGCCAAGAGTGGGCATTTCTTTCTGTTGGGTCTTGAAGCTATGTCTGCATTATGCTCTGAAAATCCAAGTTCACCAATTTTACATGTTCCTTTGGTTTGCAAATTACATGCACTGTCCATGGTTTTCCTCAAAAGAAATGACATTCTTGAAGAGAAGCAATCAGAGATACTTTCAAAATTTTACACGACATGTATGGGCAACGTCTGGACAAACTGAGACGAAGAAGACCTGTAGTCATTCCTGAAAATGAAAAATCCTCTGGTGTATATAGCAGAAAAATCCTTTACTTCGTAAAAGACGTCCATGAAAGTTATCACTCATTTATTGAGATCCCCATTAAGCAACTCAATGTTGTATCCTATTTGGCCAGCAATTAGGTGTATATCTCCACCGTACAGTAGAAGTGCCAGTCAGACTTGCCGCATAGAAAGCACTATCCAATGCCCATATTTTGGAACTTTTGCCACCTATAAATGATTGCATTGCCGAGATTGAAGGATATCTGATCCCTTTTGAGGTACTGGATTAGACTTCTGTTTGCTTCCGTGCCTCGACTTTACTTCATACTGGCATCCTTTGACAAAGCTGTCTCTGACTTATGTGCACTGTTTTTTAGTGAGAGAAAGAGAATTACATTTGTAAATAGTTAGAGAGATAAAGGTTTGCATTCTTTTAGTGAGAGAGAGAGAGAAAAAACATAAAGAGATTGTAACAGAAATACAAATAGAAGAAGAAACAAGTGGAAAAGGAAAAGGTGCGGTGGTTCTCTCTCTCTCTCTAACTGATCATCAATCAAGAGGATAATGGGCATATATGTGCAAAGTTTGAATGAGCATCTGTGTAACTCTGATAAGGCCACTATTTAATTTCTAGAGAACCATCGATGCACTTCAATTTTCAGCTTTTCTGCTGCCTGACTTATGTCCTTACTCATGCTGCTCGATGTAGCCACCCTTCAGCTTACTGTTATCTCCCAAATAAGAAAAATAAAATTGAAAATCGGTCTTTAGGTATCTTTGTAGAGGCAGAGGGAGACCAACTGGTCTTTGAGATGATGATTTCTGGCTCAGGGCAGCTCTTGACCCATGTCATTTGCTTTTGTATTTTTGTGTTCTTTGATCCTTTTTATATGTAGAAATTTTGTTATCCATCAAAAAAGGTACAAAGTATTTTGATGCAACACCTTAACGTGGTTGAAAGGCTTGTATTATGCTAGCGTCAGTTCAATTGCGCATTTGAATCATGAGTTTGTTTTCCCCACAGCATGTACATGTTCTTGAAATATGTCATATATATATATATATATATATATATATATATATATATATATATATATTTTTTTTTTTTTTTTTTTTTTTTTTTTTTTCATCCATGTGATGGTGCTGTTAGGATGGGTGGGTGTCTTGCTTAAATGTTTAAAGTTAGAAGCATTGGGAGGGGAAGACGATGTTGATAGCAAAGTTATTGCGCTGGATAACCGAACCTCTCCACATCATGCAGCCATTGAAAAGGCAGAGCTCAGGTAACCACCATTGCCATTTTCCTCTAGATATTTGTCCATCATTGGGTGCTTTTTTTTGTTTTTTTGTTTTAAATATCAAAGCATTTGAGAATTTGATTGAGAGAGGAAAGGAGAAGCAAACTAGACGTGTTGTTATGCTGGACAACTGAACCTCTCCACTTCATGCAGCCATTGAAAAGGCTCAAGCCGTGGTCAGGTAACCACCACCACCATTTTCTCTGGATATCTATCCATCTTTGGATACTTTCTTTTCTTTTCTTTAAATATCAAAGCAATACTATGATTGAGCTACTCGCAGGTTGGAATTTGATGCGAGATAGGAAAGGAGAATTGAACTAAAGTTTCTTGAGAAGGTGAGAACCTGTTTGTTGTCGTCTCACTTTACCATTCTCCTCGATACATTTGATGCGGTTGCAATCCCATTTAACAAAGATGAATTTCCATTCTGGTGTTGTAGGGAGGCAATCCCTCTTCTTCCTATTCCTCAAAATCTTCTTCACCGGCCTTTGTGGACTCTAGCTTTGCGAACGCAATCAACCAAGCCCAAGGCAATCCTCACGAGATGCTTTAAGTGATGGGCTTCCTGTTCAACGGCCATGAAGCCCTTGAAGCCTTCATCAATGCTGATAGCGAATCTAGATGCCAGTATAAGTCGAAGAATGTCAAAGGTAAGGCTCCCGCCACCAATTTAAGAGCATCCTGAGAGCTTCCAACTCTCTTTCAAAGTAAGGTACGAGAAAGGAGAACCCTCAGCTAAGGTCCTCCCCACTCCCTCCACTCCTCAGCATTCTTGCCGCTCGACCATGAGCGAAATGGGCCCCTTATCTTTGTTATGAAGATCTTTATTTGGAACATAAGGGTTTGGACCACCTAGGAAAACGATAAAATATTCGTCAATTTGTTTCAGTATTCTTCCTCTCTTCTTGGTTTGGTGGAAACCAAGTTTCCTTCCCCACTCCCAAATTCGAAATATTTGGGGTTTTCCCCTACCAGTGGTTAGCTCTGAATGCAATCAGACCTTCTGATGGTATCTGGGTCCTCTGGGACCCATCTCAACATGCCTTAAATGCCTCTCACATTGGCAAGTTCTCTGTCATGACCCTAGCTAGGATCACTTATTTCCTCCATTGGAAGTGCATTGTGGTCTATGGACCACAAGAAGACAATGAGAAATTGGTCGTTTTGAGAGAGTTTACAGTCTTTGATGATCCTCCCTTTTTCTTAGTGGTGCGTAGGAGGTGATTTTAATATCACCAGATGGTCTCACGAAGTAATTCCCATGGCAAAACTACCCCTTCAATGCTACAGTTCTCTGATTTCTTAGCTCATAACAGTCTTCTAGACATCCTGTTGGAAGGAGCGGAGTTCAGTTGGTCTAGTCATTAGGTTAATCCAAGCCTCTCAAAATTAGATAGATTTCTAACCCCTCTCGAGTGGGATCATGAGTTCCCTGGCACCCGCTCTCTGGTACTTCCCAAGCCCGCCTCAAATCATAGACCTATCCTGCTGGATACCCAGTCCCTTCCTCGAGGGCCTAAACCTTTTCGCTCTGAGCATGGCTCTAAAAGCCCGGCTTCCCCTCTCCTGTCTGTAACCATTGGGAGTCCTTCTCCCCCCTTGTGAATGGGTGGGCCGTTTATCTTGTAGAAAAAGCTTCAAACGCTCGAAGTTTTCTTGAAATCATGGAGCTCACAGCTCCTTGGAAACTTATGATACCAAAAAGACTCCCTTTTGAGGTCTATTCAACACTAAGACTTCATTGAAGAACTTAGACATCTCTCCCCTTCTGAGCTGGATTCTTGATCCATGCACAAAAATGATTACCAATGCCTCCTAAAGAAAGAAGAAATTTATTGGGCTCAGCGGGCCAAAGTCAAATGGCTCAAGCTTGGCCACCAAAATACAACTTACTTCCACAAGGTAGCCAACTGATGAAGAAGGGAGAACTCTATTACCCACTTGTTGACTATCCCAATCTCATTGAGGCAGCGGATGTCGAATATTTTTTCAAGCTTTTCTCTTCCTCTTCTGGTCCTAGTCCAGTAATTGCGGACCTCTCCATCTCTTCTATTTCTCCATTATCTGCAGCCTCTTTGGAAAGCCCTTTTTGAGAGGACAAAGTACTCCAGGCCATTAAAGATCTCAATGGAGACCAGGCCCCTAGCCCTGACCGCTTCCCCATAGCCCTCTTCGAAGTCTGTTGGGATACCCTTAGGACTGAAATCATGGCTTTCTTTTATGAATTTCACTCTCGAGCCACTATCCATAAGGCGATGAATGTCACTTTCATTGCCAAGATCCCCAAGAAAGAGGGAGTAGAAGAACTTAAAGACTTCAGACCCATTAGTCTGATTAATACGTCCTACAAAATTCTCTTGAGGGCCTGACTTCCCGCCTTAAAACTAATGGCTGCAGCTGTTGAGTCTTTTAGACCTGGTTTACATCTCCCCTATTCATCTGGATGATCTCGTGTGGGAACTTGAATATGATGGCATTTTCTCGGTGAAGTCCTGCTATAGACTTCTCTTTCATGATCGATGGCGGTGGTCGCTACCTATTGCACCTAAGGTTTGGAAATGATCGACTCCTCATAAGGTGCAGGTTTTCATCTGGCTTGTCATTCAGAATAAGATTTTAACCGTCGACAATTTGATAAAGAGAGGTCAAATTTTACCCAATATTTATCTTATGTGCAAAATGGATGAGGAAATGGGAACTCATCTTTTTATTCATTGCAAAGTAGCCTCCAATATTTGGTAATGGTTTTTGGTTTATTGTGTATCCAAGCTTCCCTTCCTTTGTTAGTTGTCGACATTGTCTCTCATTTGGATTTTCCTCATTTACCTTTTGGTGGCCAAAAGGTGTGGCAAATTGCTAGAGGGGCAGTCCTTTGAGAGATTTGGAAAGAACGAAACAGACGAACTTTTGAAGGGGTGAGTCTCTTGGACGCATGTGGTTTATTTGATAATGTTAAGCTTTCTATCTGGCATTGGCTTTCGGGTCACCAAGGTAGGATGGGGTCTTTCTCTCATATGTTATTCTTAACTTTCCAAATCTTTTTCTTTTGGGTAAAGTCAAGATGAGACCCTGTAGCTTTTGGTTGTCCCCAGAGGAGGGGTATTTCAAACTGAACTTTGATGGATGTTCGCTTGGTAATCCCAGTTTGACTGGGATTGGAGGGGTGTTGCGCAATAGCCGAGGAGAGGTCACATTTTCTTATGCCGGCCCTCTAGACCAAGCTAACGCAAATCATGCGGAACTTGCCTCCTTATTGCAAGGGTTAAAATTCTTTATCTTTAGAAACCTTGGCAGTAATTGTATCATTGAAGGTGACTCCTTAAATGCAATTGGCTGGTGTAAGAAGGATAGGCGTGTTCCGTGGAAACTTCGCTCTATTTGGCTGGAAATTATTGACATCTCAGCCTTCCTTTCGATTTCCTTTTCTCATATCTATCGAGAGGTTAATGCTCTTGCCGATTCTTTGGCTAAAGGCAGGGTTTCCTTGCCCTCTCTCTCTTGTGCTTCTGATGTAATCTCCTTTGCTTAGTTTTACTAATATAATTTTGGAACCTTCGTCAAAAAAAAAGGATTTTAGATAGTTGAAATACTATATAATTGTTTTTATGAGAACTTAATGAGAGAGAGAGAAAGCATAATGAGAGAGAAATAAAAATCATTATGAGAGAGAAAAGAACTTACATATGAGAGAGAGAAGACCATCATGATAGGTTTATGATGAACATATGAGGGGGAGAAAAGGTATTTGAAGTGAAAGAGAGCACTTCTCTATTTGACACATGTTTACTTATGTGTTTTTTATTTTTGTTAATTTCTTATTTATATGTGTCAGCTTATGACACATCATCAAAATGAATGCTTCATAGTTGACACATCATCTCATGCTTATAATTATCTTAATTAGTTAATCTTTTTGGTGTAAAAACGTGGAAATGAAAAGTTTTAAAAAGAATGGTCCCATAATCTTTATAATTGACACATCATCTCATGCTTATAATTATCTTAATTAATTAATCTTTTTGCTGTAAAAAGTTTTAAAAAGAATGGTCCCATGATGTATTCATTAGCACAATGCACTATCACTCAAAGTTATTCTTTTATATAGGTATTTTATATTTTTATTTTATTTTATTTTATTTTATTTTATTTTTTTATTTTTCAGTTCCAAAAATTTTAGGGTTATTACAGTACTAGCAATTATTTGGAGCCAATGGCTAGGATGCAATGTTAGAATATTTGAAGTTGAAGAATCTAGAGCCCGAATTAGAAAAAGTTCCACGCAAAAGTATTGGTATTGAGGCCTCTTTGGCTGTCATAACACAGTCTTGGATAAATTGAGAAACCTAAATACAACTTTGAGGATTGCCATTATCCAAAGTGATTACCTAGATATGATTTGTTGGCTTAGACGAGAATCCCTAGATCATGTGGAGAAACATATTTATTTTATAGAAGTACAGTCTCATTCTCAGTATGCACTTACTGAATATTTAGCATCATGACTGGAAAGGAAATATAATAACAAATTGCCTAACTAATGTGGCCATATAGGGCTGCAGCAAAGGGATTATATATTACTGTAGTTAGACATCCCTTTCAATGACGTTTCTATTAAATAAATAAATAAATAAAACAAGGAGAAGATTTTTCCATCATTTAAACCAAGAAAACAATGGTAAGATAGGGGTAACTACAATCCACAAATGAACCATTAGTTTTATAAAGTGTGATTCTGCCATTGATTTAGAAATTTTCGAAAGCCACCAATAGTTTTTAGAGAACTAATAGAACTACGGCCAATTGTCAGCACCTACTTATTAAACACATTTTTCAGAAGGCAATTACAGTGGCAGATGTGTTAGCTTGATGTGATTAGCCAAGGACAAGTGTAAAAAGAACGTGAGTATCTTGTGATGAGAGCATGCCCTGTATAGAATGGTCAAGACTTACAGCACGTGAGTCCCTATCCTGACATGAGACCTTTCTATGGCATATGTACATTCATTCGCATGGGAAGCCACTCCTCTATATGTATTATCCGACATTGGAAGAGCATTTGTACATGTGCTTTGAGAGGACCCATGTAATAGAGTAGTAAAATGTCCCACAGTGGTACACTTATAATCCATTAAGAAGCCGGATGGTAATAAGCTTTGGCTCAATAACTTTGATGTGACCAATTATGTATCTTTGCCAAAACTATGGAGCATAAGTCTGTTGGGTCAACTTAAGACACCGGTGGAACAGCATTCGGGACTAGCCCAATGGAGTACTCACGTTACTAAGTCAAAGACTCAAAGCCTTGAGATCTTACATGTACCTTTAGTCTAATTTAATTACGATGAGAAATGATGTAAAAATATGTAAACATGTTTTAAATATTTATTGAGATTTTTGGAGAATGTGTTTTCAGAATTGTTTGACTTTAATTCCAAATGAGGACATCCATGCAGATGCCACATGGCACTTGAGTGGCCATAGGGTGGCCACGTGGCACCATGGGCCCCTCACATTGGGCCCCCTTCTAGTTTGGGCGTGGATCCTCTTTTGACACCTAATTATTTAATTTGATTTTCAAACCTTATGTTATATGGTTACAACTTAAAGTTACATTTTAATCACATGGGTAATTGTCACACATATGGCATGTTTGGCTTGTGTGAAGCCAAAGGAATTTTGAAATAAAAATTGTTTATTAAAATTAATATCTACATAGGAAATATGGCATGTGAATATTTCATGTGGATGCACCTCATTGGTGTGACTCATGTGAAGGTGTGTAGTGCATGTGAAGGGTGTAGGTTGTGTTGATCCTATTGGTGGTATCCTTTTTACCATTTACTATTTTACCCCTTGCCTTTGAATATTCTTTGCCCTCTTGAATTAAAGAAATGTTGAGGGTATTTCTGTAAGTACAATTGGATATGTTTGGAATAAAAGTATGCGGCTAAGGACAAAAAGGTAAATGTGGCTTTGACTTAAGGTTTTAGTGGGCGATAAAGGTAGCAAATCTCATTCCTTCATCTGGGTGGGTAAACTATGCTCAATCAAAGGATCATCAAAGTATGAAGCTTGTATTCGAATGAATGACTACCCTATAAAAGGCAACCATAAAGATTACATGAAGCAAAGGGTAACAAGATTACAAAGCTACTGTAACAAAGAATTTAGAGTAAGCTTTGAAGTGGAAGATGATGAAGAACAATAAGGGAAAACTCGATGGAGGGTTACCATGATGATTGCTTAACACAAACTTGATCTCATGTAGAGAACGATCACCCTAAAGCTCCAAATATGATCAATGGAGTGCAATGGAACAAGATCTACAATGACTTGTGTGTGGAGTTCATGGAAGCTCTCTCGACACAAATTTTTCTGGTGCATTTCTTATACTTAATTTCAAATTCCAAAGATCTATTACCTCTTTGAATCATTTAGAGTCCACACTTTTGCATGCAATCCCATTTTAGTGGTAGTCTATACTACAAAGTTTTGATACATCTTCCTCGATTTTGATCGGATCTCCCTCATTCTTTTTGCAAACTGTTGTGGGTTGATTTTATTATTGATTATGGACCATATGAAGTGTTTGTAAAGATGTTTAAGCTTCCCAAATTGGATAGATACCTTTGAGTTAAATAAACCACTTGTGCACTTATCTGTGAGATAAAATTAAGTCCTCAAAAGCTCCAATCGTGGACTGGGCACAAAGGGTTCGAACCATTGGCTTCCTAAATATTGTTGGCACTCTAATACCTCTGTTTATTATTCTTTGTTACAACTGTTGGGGCAGTTTGGTTCATGAAAATTGATTATGTGATGGTGTATGTCTACTGTATGTAACTAAGTGTTTCAATTTTGAGTTGGTGTGAGTGGCATATAATTTGCCCAATAGGAAAAATATCTTCATACCCCTCATTTTTAAGTTATATCTCAATAAACCCAAGGTTTTAAAACATATCTTAGATCATAAAAATTATAAGTTTGGTATCTTTTAACCCCCTAAGCTAACTTTATCCCCTTTAAACCTATTTTTTTACACCGAACAAATATAAAAAAGATATATCCTTTCTAAACACCATCATTTCTCTTGCTTCACGTGATTTTCCCCTAAATTTATCTCTCTATCTAGTTTCCCACACTCTCTCCCCTGTATCTCTCACCCCTAAGGGTTTAGAATGAGCATGTCTTTTTTATATTTGTTAGGGCTAAAAAAATAGTTAAAAATGTGTAAAGTTAGTTAGGGGGTTAGAAGATATATTTTGAATATTTAGGTCTATTGAGATCTGAAAACCAAAACTAGGGGGCGTATGGGGATATTTCCCCTTGCCCAATAAGGGGACTGTTTTAGAGTTGATTTTTAGTGATATGTAAAGTCTAAGATGTTTGTATCATTGTGTTAAAAAATGTAATTGTGTATTTTCTTTGTATAAGCAAGAGTTTTGTAATAAAGTGTTGAGTTGTATTGTTGTTTTTTGTTCAAATTAAGCGTTCCAAGACTTTGTACCATATCAGAGGCTTGTTAATTTTACAAGGTACAACCCCTGAAAATTCACAGAGATGTTGCCAGTCCTAGAAACTTAACAAACAATGCTCTAAATGTGATAGATACCACCCTTACATTTCGAAATCAGCCTTATTTTGAATGAGAATAGGGACTGATTTGGATAAGCAATAAGGAAAAATAAAGTTTCCATCTTCCATCTCAACAAAGAACAAGTTCCCTATATTTGCATAAGTTCATATGTTGATGCTCCATGTCTCATTGCATGCCACAGAGGAATTATAAGAAGGGAATATATCCTACGGTAAATATGCATTTCGGAGAAAAGATTCACACATTTCCTAGTTTTGTGTTTCTTCTTCTTCCAAAAGACTTGTCATTTTCATTTTAAACTCCCATATTTAAGATGACAAGCCTTCTAACACAATATTGATGTCTACCAGCAAGTATGCACATAATCGTACATATCCCATGGCAAAAATGTTCATAACTTCACAGGTTTGGTCCAGCAATAACATGGTCAATGTATTATAATATTGAAGCATTCAAATTATCCATTCAATTTAAATACGAAATGTTAATTGCAGTTTATTTCATTTCACAAGGAAAGCAAGGAGACGAAAACTGACCCCAATCCTCCATCTTCACCGTCGAATTTGATACATTATTTCTTGAACCAAAATTTCAAAATCAGCAGCACTGCTACTCAACAAGCTTAGGTCAAGCATGCTCATATAGAAGACAACTTGTTAACATAATGAAAAGTTCAAATATCCCACTTTGATAAAAAAAGCTTATTTTTCATGGAATGTGCATATCGATATGCATGGATCATACCTTTCCTTATGCTTCCAATTCCCATTTTGATAGAAATGGGACTCTTCTCCCCCGGCAAGTAGCCCACAAATGTAAGCATGATTCCATTCAAGCACAACCTATTTTGATATGAATGGGACTCTTGCTTGTTCCCCAGACAACTAGCCCACAAATGTATCCATGATTCCATTCAAGCACATCTCTTAGACTCTCAGTTTTAAAATTGCCCTAAAAACTCCCAAAGACTTAAAACCATGCCCTAAGAACTCTCCTGTTTTTTTTGTTTAGGGTGGGGGAGGGGAGGGGGATTTCAATTTTGGTGAGGGCACCCTGTCTCTGGGCGGGCGCCTTAGGCGCCTAGGCACCCAAAACGCCTAGGCGCTCGAATCCGCATTTTTAACATTAACTCGGCTCTAGGAAATTGTTTAAGTCCATAAATTGCCTTTTTTAATATACATATCTTTTCTGTCTTTCCTTGAAGTTGAAAACATGGAGGCATGGTACCATAAACTTCCTCATAAAGATCTTCATGTAAAAGAAATTTTTCACATCTTGCTGATGTAAGAATCAAGATTTATTTGCAACTAAGAAGAAAACGATTCTAACAGTTTTTAACTTTGCTACAAGGGTAAAACTCTCTTTGTAAACTATACCATGAATCCGTGTAAAACGTTTTGCAGCCAATCTCACCTTGTATCTTTCAATACTGCCATTGGCCTTGTATTTCATTGTAAACACCCATCTTGCATCTTGCCACCTTCTTCCCCTTAAGAAGTTTGGTGAGTTCACAAGTTTTTTTTTTTTTTCAAGAGATTTCATTTCCTTCCACTTTGTAGTCTTCCGTTGAGGCTATGATAGACTTCTACTACACAAGATAGAATGCTTAACAATAGACAAAGATGATAGAAAGTCACGATAAGGTGACATGACATTATAAAAAACAAAGTTGCCTGTAGGACATTACATGTAGAAATGCTTTCCTTTGCATAATGCAATAGGTAAATCAAGGTCAGATACCAGGGTTGGATCGCACGGGTTGGGTCCAGGTCAATCGGGCCTGGCCCAACCCAATATATAAGTATGAAATAAGAAGTAAATAATTATATATAATATATAAAATTATTTTTTATTTTATTTTATTTCTATACCCGAAACTGAATCGACCCAACCTAGTGGGTCAGTTTTGAGGCGAAATGACTTGAACCCGACCTGGGTCCGGGTCCAAGTTAGACCTAGTTGGGTCGGGCCAGGTTGGGGTCCGGACCCGTTGCCACCCCTACATTGTTCCAAGTTGACACCTGAGTAAATAATCATTCTAGACTTCGGATTGTATCAACCTCTTTCTTTGCATATATGTCCTCAACTCCTTTTCCTTGGGTGCAATAAGGAAATTTCAGAAATGAAGAATGGTGTGGTATTGCTCTCTTCTTGAAGAAGAAATTGCTGTCCAAGAGGAGAAATATAGAATGGACTCTAGGAAGGTGACATCCATAGAAACAACGAACTTCATTCATAGGATCGAAGCATTTGCAACCTTTTTGATGGGCTGGATATCCTAAGAAAACACACTGAATGACTTTAAGATCAAGTTTGTCCCTTTTAGAACCCAAAACACGAACAAAGCATACACAACCAAAAATTATCAGAGTTATAGGAAACAAAAGGGAATAAGGGAGAAGAGTTTGGAAATGAGACTTACCTTGAAGAACCCTTGATGGCATATACTATTTATTAAGTTAGTAGTAAGGACAATGTCAGACCACACAAATTTTTAGAACTTTCATTCCAAGCAAGAGGGGTTATGTCACTTCTAACAAGTGTCGATTTTTCTTCTCAAAGACTCCATTTTGCTAAGTATAAGGACATGTCTGGAATTCTATAGTTGAATTTATTAGATAATCTTTTAGATAATTAAAAGCATATTCACCAGCATTATCAAAACGAGTACATTGACATTTGCATTGTATTGTGATTTGACTATTTTATGGTAAACTTGAACAATATTTGCAGCTTCATCTTTATGTTTCATTAGATAAAATGTGGTCAATCTAGTGCAATCATCCATAGAGGTAACAAAAAAAAAATGAAAACCAAAAACTGAAACATCACAGGAGGGTCCCCACACATTAGAATCTACTATATGAATGGAGTGTCACATTTTTTATTATTCATAGGAAATGAGGTTCTACAATGTCTTGATAACTGACAAATTTCACATTGGAATTGAACTTGAGCCAATTATGGAAAAGTCCTTGTTTTTTTGGGCAAGTAAAATTGATAAGTCAGTTGGGATTTTTGGGCCCCCATCTATTGGTGAGAATGGAGTCAGAGACCTCATCATGGGGCTCGGCAATACTACCACCAACTCCCCAAACCATTTTTGAAAAAGGGATAAGACAGTGGGGATTTGCGCCCCTACCCTTTGGTGAAAATGGAGTCAGAGACTTCATCATAGGGATCGTTGGTACTACTGCCAAGGCCCTAACCCAACATGGAAACAAGAGCATCACCAAGATGGTGTGCAACAAAAGCACTACATAGTGCATTACCCAGTCAAATATATAATCGTGCTAGCAAGTTTCAGAGGTAAAGTGGCTATAAAGCTATTCGATAGACATCCAACAGTAGCCAAAAAAAAAGATGGAATAATAGGATCCAAGATTCACCATTGAATGCCACATCAAATAGTTCGTCCACCCCCCCCCCCCCCCCCCCCCCCCTCCCCAAAAAAAAAAAAAGACACCATGAATTTATTTTTAGATTTCTCATAAAAAAAGAAAAAAATTATTCAACCTGGTTAATCATCAGATCACCTATCTATGAATCATGAAAAACCGTAAATTTTGGTGATAAAACTTTACAAAATTGGCAACTTTCGTGAAAACCAGATCAGATTAGGAGCAAACCCTAGAAAATGACACTTTCCTTCAAAAAACATATGTTAGAATAGTATAGAACAGCCCAGTATAGAAAGTGGTCCGGTTTTTTCTTAGCTAATTTTAACTTGTGACATGAGAACTTTGTGAGAAGTATTTCTTTTCTCGTGAAATGGAATGAGAATACCTTGTATATTGTGAATGTGAGTTGCAGCATATCATCTTTCCGTTATAAAAAAAAAAAGGTTTTGCTTATGAAAACAAATGATCTATTGGTGAAATTTCATCTCTGCACTAGGCAGTTGAGGGTACCACAGTCTAATCTGTGGCTGGCTCCTCAAGATGTGTCAATCAAATTTAACTGCAACAGTTGCTCTCTATGCAAACCTGGCAAAGGCGGCATGAGTGGCATATTCAGGGAGTCTTTTCCAGGTTCATTGTGGTCTCAGACTCATAAAAAGTGGAGATTCCTCCCTTAAGGCTTGAAACAATTTGAAGCAAGGTCAGGACTCTAGAGGTGAAAGGTGATTTCAAGAATGCCACCTGATGGCGCATCTAGGCAGACAAACTTTCCATGGTATTTGGAGACGATATTCGAACAGATTTGGGAGATTTCCCATAGATGACAAATCCAATATGGACACAAATGGCACGAAGCCAACTCTACTTTGGATGCCCTTTGGAAT
Organism: Amborella trichopoda; assembly: GCF_054954075.1. Classification (NCBI taxonomy): domain Eukaryota; kingdom Viridiplantae; phylum Streptophyta; class Magnoliopsida; order Amborellales; family Amborellaceae; genus Amborella; species Amborella trichopoda. The sequence goes on along the minus strand of NC_142336.1, from coordinate 60,789,355 downwards.
CTCCAGGCCCTCGGCTTGTTTGACTCCTGAATGTAAAAAGTGTATATTTGTTTGACTCCTGAATGGGCAGGGAATTTTGTAAAGGGGTATACTATTAATACTAAAGTCAATTTTTCTAAAAAACATTCCTCACTACACACATTGGAATATAGCAGAGCACACGAAATGCTTAAACTATCCTCAAGAACCTTGTACATTTTATATATTGCTAAAATCGTTGAGTGAGCTTATGAATTGAGCAGAAACAGTTTGTTAGGATGGAATGTTCATCTATCATAATAGTTTTGATGAATGTATTCATTCTTTGTATATGGCAATGAAGCTTAGTCACGAGAAATGCCTGTGGGAGCAGGATATGTGGTGTTGGCGAAAAAAATTAAAAAAAAATTCCCTTAGGCCTAAAAATTGCCTAAAGCTAGTAGTTTTGGGAACACCTCCTTGGTACAAGGTTCCTGCAACTAAGTAAGCTTGACTATGTGCTGTGTCAAAAATATGATTATGACTTTGATTTGATCTAACTCATTCCTGTAAAACTTGAGAACATAAAAATTTAGAAGAAAATTTTATATGAATTCTTTTTATAATGTAGTATATATAATTTAATATCCCAAAGAAATTTTTTTTGCAAAAATCATTGGGAAACAACAGGATTATCACAACTGTTCCATTTCCACAAGAACTAAGTATTGTCTTGAAAGTGTGAAATTGTTCATCATCATCATCATGACCTTCTCAACTATTTAGGGTTGGCTACCTGAATCTTGGCCTTCTAGTCTGCTCTATCAAGGGTCATTTCCTTAGTGAGACCATTTGTCCCCATATCTTTTCTCACTACTTCCAACCATGTCGTTTTGGACCTACCCCTAGCCCTTTTTGAGCCGTCCACCTGAATCAACTCGCACCTCTTAATAAGTGCCATACTGGGTTTGCGAAATTGTGAAATTGTTACATCTTGCAATTTTTCGTTGCATGGATTGTTCAACAAAAAACTCAAATGTAATGCTTTTAGTATAGTATCGATTATTGACATGCATTTATACCATTCAGTACTTTCTATATTCTACCATGTATATTTTTCAAGGGGAATAATTTCGAACCTGTCTTCACTTAATTTGTGGCTGTTAAAATCATCATTTTTTTCTCTTCCATGATCTATAAGGTGAATTATCTACATTACTTTCTTAATCTCTCCAACAAATTGTTTATTTTCTATTTTTTAATGGTTTCCAATGAAATTTACTTGAAGACATGGCATTTTGATATGCAGATGAAATCTTTTTAACTCTGTTTCTTGAGGAGATGGTTCTTTTTTATACTGACCCGATTGAGTGTGCTTCAGTTATTCTTGCCATCACATAAGTTCACATCTGGCATTTGATGTCGATCCCAACGTTTTGTAAGGTTAAGTGTCTGATCCTGTGGTAATCCAACCATGTAGCTTTGAAAGGTGCAGTCTTAGCACGAACCATTTGCCACACTGGCTTCAGTAACAACACTTAAGGTTTATGGAAGCTCTTCTGGAGGTTTTTGCCAAACTCCTCTACAACTCAGCAGTCATGAGCAAATGGCCATCCTAGATTGATCCCTTAGTGGTAGAAATCGTGCTAGATTTGAAGCCATCGCACTTCTGAATATACGTGATGATAAGAAAGGATCGAGAACCGGCCACCTGAAATCCTATCCAGTGGTGATAGTTGTAGTGCCTGTTCAATTGCCTCCAAAAATATCCTCTCTAAAGGGCTGGCTCCACACTTTCCTGCTGCTCATTGCTGAACATAACTTAAGTTGATTCCTTCGTAAGATCTGACCATCCAAAGTGCTTCAGAAGTATTGGTGCTTTGAACAAATTTTTGCACCCTCTAACCTCTGTTACTGTATCTTCTGGACATCAACCCCTGGAGTGTGACTAAAGGTACCAATTCCATTACCATGATAGACTAGGCCAAACAAATACCCCTACTATATTTTCTCCATATTTGATCCCTAAATGTTGGTCTAGGCAATGGGTACTTCACTGCATCCATGAGGGTTTAAGAGGGAATGCTTATGGCTAATTTTTTTTCTTGAGATGTTTCATTTCTCATGATATAAGTGTCTGGCATTTATTTGATGTTATGTAATTGTGACATGTGGACTGATTTAATGCCAGATATAGTTGATGGACCAAGGTTCAATTTCATATTTTCCTTTCCTCCCACTGATGTACTCAGAAACTTTTGGATCGAGGCTATTTGCTCTGATTCCGTAATTGTGTTTCTTCATTTTTTTGGAAGTAAATGACATGGTTTATCTTTTCTTTCCCAAGGTTCTGGGTTGCTGTACGTATCAAAGTTGATGGCATGGGCATTGCAGTCTGATAGTCAAGATGATTTATGCAATTCTCTCCTGTCTAATGAACCATGTTGGCAAGAAATGAGGAATTTGGGTCTGGGTTTTTGGCTTACAAGTGGAACTTCTTTACGTGCAAGGGTAAGATTATAATTAATTATTTGTATGGCCTTTGGTATTTTTAATATACGTTGGATTTCTATTGATGATTATTGTGATACTATCTCGAATGGGGCAGATCTGTGGTCGATTTTTTAATCTGATATTTTTTTTGTTTGTTTTAATATATTTAGAATGTCGGACATTTGAACATTCTTAAACCCACAAAGTTGTTAACATATTTTGCTTCAATAAACAGCCGTGCAGGACTTTAATCATATACTGTAATGATGATATCCAGTCAACAAGATCGTGAAAAGTGCATATGTTGAATGGATGCCAACGTAATTGGTAAACAGTTTCTCTAAAAACAAAAGGCATTTTGAATAGCTATGTTCACCGTATTTGTGAGAAGTTGTATAAATTTGATTGGTCCATGTTCATTTACAACCATGTATGAGTAATTCAAGTTCATTTCAAACTTCAAATGCATCGCTTTTCATTGGTTTAGCATGAATAATGTTCTTAAAAAGTCCCAGATTTGAATGGGTGGTATGATCGTGGGTATTTTCTGTACCTCTAAATTAAATTTTTATAAAGTCTGGATTAACAAGTGAGTGCTTTCAATATATGCTTCATTGATCGTGTATGTAAGTGCACAACGGGTTTATCTCGAGACAGTTCATATATCCTACATTGACTGTGTATTAAATTTACATCGGGTCTATCTTGTGACATTTCATTTATCTCTCTCTCTCTCTCTCTATCCCCCCTCCCCCCCAACCTTCTTATGTATCTGTGTGCGCGCGCGCATGCGTGCATGTGAAAGGCTACTACACTACCTGTTTATATCTTGCAGGGATATAAACAGGTCCCTCAACTACCTTACATCGACAATGGATGGTTGTGGGGCTCATGCCTCTACTCAAATATTGTTGACATAGGATGGTTGAGTACCTGCTTATACCGTGTGGGTTATACAGATCTAATGTGTGTGTGTGGTGCGCGCACAAAATGTACTTTAATCCTAAAATTACTTGTACATTATATTGTGATCCATCATATCATCCATAGTCCTTGGTGTTATAAATTCTTATCGTGCATGCTTGCACACACGCAGAAACACACGTCTTTGTGTGTGTATTGGACATAAACATACTACTGCGTTTGTTCTCTACCAAAGTGCTATTCTTTTTCTTATTCTTTGTACCATGTCCGTGTAGATGGAGAAGCTGGCGAGGCTACAATTTTTGAAAAGGAAAGATCCAAAGGAATGTGCACTTCTGTACCTGGCACTGAATAGACAACAAGTTTTGGCTGGATTATTTAAAATTAGCAAAGACGAAAGGGACAAACCCTTGGTTGGGTTTCTTTCGCCAAACTTTCAGGTTTGAGGATTTTGACATGTAAAAGGTCCCTTTCTATTTTAACTTACACCTTCATGGATTTTCTTGAAAAGCTTGAGTCCAGATAGAATGCATCAATAGCCTGGATTTGACTGCTTATATTAATCTAGGGCCTGAATTCATTTGAATGTTTGAGTACTGAGTCCTTTCCATCTAATTTGTGTGTCATGACATGAAATACTTGGTAGCTCTCTTTGGTGGTAGCATTTTCTAGATCTACTTACCCACTTCCTATTTGATTTACAAGTCCTGTTCCTTTCTTTTTCATATGATCATTTTAAGATTGGAAATAACTCCTAAACTCACTAAGACGAGCTACTGCCATGCAATCGTTTCTTTTTGTAGTTCCTTTATTTTTTAAGTCGCATATTCATTGCTTTATATGTTTGTTCTTCGTGCTGCAGATCTGTGCATATTCATCATATGTAACTTCCCACAACAATTTAATTTATGCAACTATGCTTTTCTCATGTGTATTTTTGTTATTCTCTATGAACTGATTTTCAGGAGGAAAAGAATAAATCTGCAGCTTTGAAAAATGCATATGTTTTGTTGGGGAGACATCAACTGGAGCTTGCAGCTGCTTTCTTTCTTCTTGGAGGTGATCTTTCTTCTGCTATTGCTGTCTGCACCAAAAACATAGGAGATGAACAACTTGCGCTCGTAATATGTGAACTTGTGGAAGGAACCAATGGGCCAGTGCAACATGAACTTATCTTAAATTATTTATTGCCCTCCGCTATCGAGAAAGAGGAAAATTGGCTTGCCAGCATGTTGGAGGTGCATGAGTTGTCATCGATTAATGCAATGTTCTTAATAGCCCAACTTTTTTGTCTCGTATCTATAATTGTGAGAACTCGTTGTCTTGTTTAACTTGTTGTGTTTGTGCAGTGGAGGTTAGGGAAATATTCTCAATCGATATTGCGCTTGCTTCATGTGGCAGTTGACTTAACAGTTGAAGAAAAGATATTAGATCTTCCTGGCACTCACTTTGCTTTCTTAGACCCAGATGTTGGTCAGTACTGTGCAATCCTTTCAGCGAAACGGAGCTTGCGGAATTCCATTGGTGAATCTAGTGCTGATACATTGGCAAGATGGGCTATCATAATGACTTCAATTGCTCTAAACAAATGTGGACTTCCTGTAAGTGTAATTAGTCTCTTATTTCTAGTTCCCATCTCTCATATGATCAGGATGCCGCTTAGTGCATTGATATTTGTGTTGCTTCAGTCCCACATATCAGTTTGTTGCAATTTTTTCATTTTGTCATCCCCACCCTATTGTGACTGTCTTCTAGGACTTCGGATCAATGTTTACAGCAGTGGTTATGGATACTCTAGAAGCATGAGCATCAAGTGGTGTGTGCTGCTCCTGCATATATATTAATCAATAGTTGTCTTCATTTCCTAAAAGTTTTAAGATCATGATGAAGTATTTAAGAAAATATATTTTTGTTTCTGATAAGAAACAAGTTATTTATTCATATCCAAAATTGTAGTACAATAGGTTACACTGAAATATGTGGACTACACAAGGGTTCAACTGAAGCACCAGGGATGCAGTTGCCTACTCATTCGGAGACGATGTTTTCTTCTCTGTATGGTTTTGTGGGATTCCTCTTCAACTGCTGGATTAGAGGGAGGTGGACTTACCTGGAGGTCTCCTTCATCAAACCTCCTGGCCTGGTAACCCCCATCCTCACTCAACAATTTCTAATATGACAGTTGAGAAGGACACTCTCACAAAACCATAAATGAAGGATCCCCTACATGATTATTTTGTGGTACACACACTCTTTTCTTTCATTATTTTCTTATTGAGATTTTTCAGGGCTGTTTGAATCCTGGGATTACCATAAACTCTTGTGGCATGCTTTGTTTGGGGAGCAAAACCTGGATGCAGATTCAAATCATCCTTACTAATTTTGGTTAAATTCATACAATCAAGATATAAGTAGGGCTTTAAAAAGCTATAAATTGTTTTTTGGTAATTCTCTGCTGTATTATGTGATATCTATGGATTGTTTGCTTGGTTATTCCGGTTTTCTCTGATATATGTCAGTTTCTGCTATGGGATATTAACTCGATCAATCTCTTCTAAATGCCAAGCTTGAAGCTCTGGGTTGCCTTTCCCCTTCTATCAGTAATTCTGATGGTAAAGAACCAAGTGTATATTCAAGCAACGGATCAGAACTGAAATCTACATCAAAGGATGCTTCATACAACTGGCTCTCGGGAAGTTTGGCTAGCTGTTTTGAGTCTCATGCTAAATTAAATTTGGCAATGCAATACATTTCAAAAATTATACGTGAACATCCAAATTGGGAAAGATTCAAGTTAGTGTCATCATGTATACCATCAGGTTCAATAAAGAAAGTGGCACTCATCAATTCATTCCTCTACTGGAAGAACTAGAGAAGAAGCTCAAGACCGGGATTTCCGTTCTTGATGAGAGGTATTCAGTGAAGGCCACTGACTTGAAGACTATGGTAATGTTTTGGTGCATTAGTTTGGTTACTTCTTGCTACTCAGAAATGGCCTATTTTCCCTTTGTTATTTTCCATTTGCTCGTAATATCCATTTCCTTGTTCATTTATGAGGGCTGCTTACCTCTTTCTGCAGATGTTCGTCTTTTCCTGCAATAATGGGATGTTGTTTCTTGGATACCACGTGTTGCAATGCCTGCTTTTCCCAAAACATACACATGACCTGTTTAACATTTCTGATAGTGTTGCTTCGGTTCAGCTGGACCTTCTCCTAAAGGCTGCTGAAGAAATATGCAATGGGTTTGCTCACTGTGTTGTTGGATATAACATTACTGTCTCTGCATTTATTCCTGCTCCCAAACTTTCAGATGGATGTCGGCGAAGTAGCATTACCCAACTTAATGCTTGGGATTTTTATTTAGAGAGCCTTCAACATTCTCTTGGGACCCTTAGACTGTTTCTGAAGGTCTTGAATTCCAATGGTTTATTGATAGATGACATCACCTTGAAGGCATCCGATGTTCTAGACCATCTGGAATACTGCATCCGTTTTGCTTCAGCATGGTTGAGGAGGAATCCTGAAGATCTTCTGATGATGAGTCAACCAATTTCAAATGGACTCAATGGAATACCATCTTCTTCTGAATTTAATACAGCTCCTCTAAGAGTGAATTTGGTGGTGCATAATGATTCGTTTGCTGTTGACAACGAGCTTCCTGTTTCTGCCAGCAGGCCACAGCTTCACAATTTTACTGATGCCAGAGTACACTTGGTTCCAAGTGATGAAAGATGGCAACTGATTGGGTGTTGTTAGTGGAGACGCCTATTCGTTTTTACTAAAGCTCTCCTATGCAACCATGCAGGAAAGGACTCTTAAGACTGGTGATTCTTCAGATGTACTACTGTCTGGAGAGCCTTCCCGGTGTTATAGTTTTGGAAGAACCCATTCCCTGAAGCCAATTGATTTGCTGCCAAGCTTGTTGTCTGAATTACTCTTGAATGCATTAGCATATACTTCATCTGGTCTGAACAAAGAGTTTTCCTTCTTCATCAGGCTGAAACTAGAGAAGGATTTACCTGTTCTTGCTCTTGCTTGGCTGCAGGATCCAGGCTCTTCATGTTCTGGAGCTCTAATCTGTTAAAAGAATCAAGAAATTGGTAAATCAGAAATGTTTCCCAATGAAAAGAGTGTGATGCCTTGTGATATACTTTGGAATGTTTTTGCTAGCCAGGAAGATGTACGTGAAATTCTTACAAAAGAGAAAATCAAGTTTTACCAGACTCTTGGTCGCAAGTCGCCTAGAGGCTGGAAAGATGTACAGATATGTATCATAGCAAAGGACGAAAATGATGATACTATTGGACATCACCAAGAGGGAGGAGCTAGAAATATTTCTGATGGGAGAAATTGGATCTTTGATGGCAACAGTTTTCTGGGAACCAAAAGAAAAAGTGTCAGCCCTCCCAGGGATAGGGTCTCTTCTTTCAATTATCCAAAGGAAGTATTCAAGAGAAATGGTGAACTTTTGGAAGTAGGTCTCTTTACTTAGTGGGTCACATCATATGAATGAGGGAGTTGACTTTGGGAGATAGCCTCGTTGTTATTTTTATGTTGATGATTCAGTTTCAATTCTGTGATTCTATTTCCATAAAAAAAAAACAAAAATGTTATGATACTTTCATTAGGGATAAATTATCTTAAAGGTATCTCTATATCTTATACCTTTAATTTTAACTTCAGGCAATTTGTATCAATTCCTGTGATCAAAATCAAGTTGCAGTTGCCAGCAACCGCAAGGTGAACATCCCTGCCCAAATTCTAGTCTCATGTTTGATTCCAAATACGGATTCAAAACTTTTACTCAATGCAAGCTTGGCACCTTAAAAATGTCTGTCACCCTTTCCAATGTATTTCATGAATAGAATATTCATGCAGAATATATTGGGAGCAAAAGTTTTGAAAGGTAGACTTAGGAAGTTCATGGTTTGAATCTTGGTACTCAAAATTCAATGACTACCAGTCCAAAGACTAGCTTATGGATTGTAAGCATTTCCTTGAAGACTTGGGGTACTATACATTGGATGAGAACATAAAATTTGGCAAATCAGAATTTCAAAAGATTAAACTTTGGATTGCAAACAACTCTTTGATGGCAAAAATGGTTCCTCCTATATCAATATAACCCTGAAATACAAATACTCCATTGGAAAAAGGATCCCCTATAACCAATGTCATAATTGCTTTAGGGGAGGCTTGCTCTTTTATTTGAAAAAGAGAGAAAATAAACTGAATAACATAAATGTGAATATGAGCATTGAACAATATCAGCAAAAATAAGGATAGATGGCTGAAAATTAGTTGCCCATTTCATTTTGTACCTCTTGAGTCATTGCTATGTATGACATACCTCTCTACCTTCATGCTGAATATTTTTTGGAATTCAAAGCAAATCTTACTTTACTACTCTTTTCTTGTTAGGAAATCTTGTGTGGTGGACAAAAAGGTGACCTATATGTGCGGTAAGTTAGAGACATATCAAAAAAGAAGGGAAGTTCAGTAGCATGAGATCGGTTCCTACAAGGAGTCTCTGCAAACTCTCCTTCGCGCAAGAGAGGCCCATGCCTATTTCCTTCTCTTGGAACATGATGAAAAGTTACAAATCTCACTGCCACCTAGGTCAAGTATCGCCTCCATGGATCAGATCCACTTCAAGTAGGGATTCTTCCCATCCATCTAATGACATTAAGAGGAGTCAGCTTCCACGAAGGCCAGCAACAAGAAAATTGAAAGGAAATCTCTATGCTGGACAGAATAGCCATGGCCTCGGGCATTGTAGCACCAAAGTACTGAACATCGTTGTTAGTGGCAGGAGCATGGGAGCGGGAGCAGAAGTGGCGGATCATTGGTTTCTAGGAGATCTCTAGTTTGGGCTCCATGATGATGCCCATACAACACATGTATAAAACTAAAGAAATTTTATAGAATAAAAGATTAATCGCAATTCTTTTAAAAATATTATATACCAAGTAATGTATTAAAAACAACTTTAATTATACTTGTAGGGGTTTATGGCCTTTAAAGGTCTATGCACTTTTTTATAAAAGATATTTTGGTATCCCCCATGTATTTGTACTTATGCATATTCTATTTATATAATTCTCTTGATTTGAGTGGGTGTGTTGGAAGGATGAAAGAGGTCATGTGAGTGAACCCTCCTTGGATGAAAGAGGCCATCAGGGGAAGTAAGCTCAACTTGAGTGAAAGAGACCATTAGAGCATCCATGAGTGGGCTAGATTTGGATAAAAGAGGCCATTGGAGCTGGAGTATACTTGAGTGAAGAGGATATTAGAACCGGTTGGAGCTAATTCTTATCTGAGACATGGTGGGTTTTGTTACTCTCACCTTGGCATGCGACTAGGCCCTGGTTAAATGAGTTGAACCACACCCTCGGCTGCATAGGCTTAGACCCTATGATGTGCATCTCCACGGAGGATTTATGGGTACCCATTCAACCAATGGTGGATCACTGTAGACCAAGTACAACACTTGTTAGGAGCTGCAAGTTAGTTCAAGTGGAAGGCTCAAAAAGGGCAAGGAGTATGCCCAAGGGACATGGTTAGAAGTAGTGAGAAAGGATATGGGGATTTATGGCATTACTAAGGGTATAGCCCTTAATAGTGCAGAATAGAGGATCAGGATTCGTGTAGCCCCCAAATATTTAGAAAAAATCTTTGAGGATGACGATAATGATGATTCAATCAGTGTTCAATGCAGATTCAAGAGGAAATCAAGACACTCTTGGGCGATGCGGGGCACAAGTAAGCGAAGACACTCTTGTCGGATGGCCAAGAGGAAACTCAAGAACTCTTTTCAAATTACTAGGAGGAAGCCAAGACACCTTTGTTGAATGGCTAGGAGGAAACTATGACACTCTTGTGCAATGGGATAGTTGCCTATGAGGACGAGTGCCTGAAAGCCTTGACATGACATCCTATGCAACATGCATGCATGACAATCACATTTGACCAAGATTGGTCAAATTCCTTATATGGGTCTTCATGTGCATGTACTTGAGAGAGGACTCCCACTATGTTGAGAGGGAAACCAAGACTCTCTATTGAAGTTTCTTTTTGACCAAAAGGTAACAAACTTGTCCTTGGAGAGTCTTCTAGAATCTGCAGCTATTTATGGTCCCTCCACGCATGAGCTAGCCATGAGCCCATTGCATGAGAGACATGTGGGTAATGGGTTTGTAGAGTAAGTTTCGAATCTATGATGTAGTCGTAGGGTAGTTATGTAACACCTGCTGAGGATCTAGTTCTGTTTCTGGAACACTATTGATTATTTTTATAAAGGATTTTCAAAAGTTCAACGAAATTAAAATGGTTTTATTTATTGTTGTTAACTGCCCATATTTTGTACTAATTGTTGTATTTAAACAGGAACATTTTTGGAACAAAAACAATGTTTTAATTTTGGGCTGTTCTTTGAATTATTAATTGTTTTTATTGGGAACAATTAGTTGTACTAAGACGGAGTATATAGAAAGCAAGTTTAGTAATAATAAGAGTAGAGACGAGGAAGTAGTTAAGATTGATAGCAAAAAAAACCAAAAAGAGTGCACTTTCAATATTTTGGGTTGATAATCTAGAAAAATGGAGAGATTGAGGAAGATGTCGCACATAGACTTAGAGCTTGGTTGGCTAAATGGTGATGTGCAACTGGAGTTTTATGAGATCGCTACATACAAATGAAGCTAAAGGGCAAGTTCTATAGGACAACTGTGAGACCAGCTTTGCTTTATGGGGCAGGGTATTGGGCAATCAAGCTACAACATACCCCTAGAATGAGTGTAGTTGAGATGAGGTTGTTGTGATGGATGAGTGGCAAGACAAGAAGGGATTGAATTTGAAATGAATACATTCTGGAGAAATTAGGTGTGGCACAAATAGGTGTTAAGATAAGAGAAAGTAGACTTAGGTGGGTTGGTTATGTGCAGTGCAGACCCAACACAACACCTATTAGGAGGTGCAAGTTAGTTCCAGTAGAAGGCTAAAAAAGGGCAAAAAGTAGGCCCAAGCAGACTTGGTTGGACTTGGAAGTAGTGAGAAAAGATATAGGGATTTATGGCTTAACTGAGGGTATGACCCTTGATAGAGCAGAATGGTGAACCAAGATTTGTGTAGCCGACATCAATTAGTTGGGAAAATGCTCTGATGATGGTGATGATGATGATTGTAAACAATTTAGAGGTTATATGTAGACATGTATGGGGGCCATTGTTGGACATTGTTCCTGTCCATGTGGGGTATGTCTGGTTTTGTGGCCTTTAAAGGCTTATGGAGCTTGTAAAAATGATAACTTTATAGTGTAATATTCACTTCAATGGGAGTGTGTATTGACTAACCATGGGTTGGGCAGTTTATGGCCCTGATTATGTCTAAAACCCTTACCCCTGGGCATGTATCGCTACCCAAAAGGGTTTACAGTGGGTCATCCCTTGTTGAGTTAGAGAGATGCCCAGAGATGATGTTTGTAGTCCAGGAGAACTGTGTGATCTCCTGTGTGTGATTGCGTGCCTGTGAGAGCAAAGGCCAAAGCCTCAACAAGCTTCCGCACAATATGTACACATGACAACCGCATTACTGGGAAACAACTCTTTAGAGAGATGTGTGTACACTATGGTCACAGTTGCTAAACTTGCTCTTAAATGTGGGAACTGTAATACACATTCCAGGATAATGTTTTCACTTTTCATTGTCCAATTTTGACAAGCCAATCATGAGCCCCTGCATTGAGACTATGGTTCATGGGTCTTTGTTGGTTGGATGAGAAAATACTAGTGGATCATGATTCTTGAGTTAAATGGAGTGCCCTTATTGTCGTTAATTTTGACCCTTTGGCACCAGTCCACTTCTAGAATATTTTATTTTGTTATTAAAAATGTTTTTATAATTTTTATAAATATCTCAAAATTTTAAAATTTTATTTCTGCTGTGAAATTCGTTAAAAGGGAAGTTTTGAAATTTTCAGAGCTTGAAAGGGCACTTGTGGGGACCTAGGATCTAGACCCCCACATGTGTATACCACCATGAGTAGGGCGTGTGGTCTTGAAGGGCCCTCATAAGGTCCCTAGGGTGGCACGCCACTTTTTTTGTTGTCTTATGTGCCATCTTTGGCTTAAAAGATGGTTAGATAGGAAAACTTTTTTTAAAATAGATTTGTTTCCTATTCGAATGGGAGTTGTAAAATAGAAATATTATCTCCTATTGATTTTGAAAGATCTATATAATATTAAAAGTGGTTATAATTTAAATTTAAATAGAATAATTAACAATTTAAAAAAAAAAATTAAATAAAAGTTGAACTTGGGTCAAATTATAAGGGGATAAGGTTTTTATTTTCCACCTGAAATCATAATGGTCAAGCTGAAAAATAAGATAAGGCATAACTAGATTGAATCCTGCTCTAAGTAAGACATAGATTTGTTTCTATTTAAATCTATTTGAATGGATCGCCATCTTCGTGGCACTTCCTTTTGTCACTTGATTCCTCTCTCACATTACAAGATCTCTCTCTCTCTCTCTCTCACGCCATATGATAGAGTACCTTGAGATTTAATTTGGTGGGTGTTAAAAAGAATGGAGTCTCCAAATACTATATCGACTTAGTGAGAGATATGTACGAGGGAGCGCTAACTAGTGCGCAACTAAGTAGTTAAGAGATGAATGAGTTTTTAGTGATAATAGGTCTATTTGTCGGCATTTAGCCAAATACCTATCTGTCTTAGTTATGGACGACCTAACTAGGCACCTACAAGATGAGGTACCGGCGTGTATGTTGTTCACGTTAGACGTAGTTTTGATCAATGAAACCCGAAGCAGCTCTAGCACAAAGTTAGAGCTTTGGAGGGATGCTCTAGAGTCTAAGGGTTTTAAAATTAGTCGGACTAAGACTGAACATATGGAATGCAAGTTTACTAATAAGAGGAGTAGAGACGAGAAAGTAGTTAAGATTTTCGCCTAAGAAATACTAAAAGAGAGCACTTTCCATATCTTGGGTCGATAATCTAGGAAGATTGATAGATTGAGAAAGATGTCGCACATAGTATTAAAGCTGGGTGGGCGAAGCGGAGATGTGTAACTAGAGTTTTATGCGATCGTCGCATACTAATAAAGCTGAAGAGGAAATTCTATAGGGCAACTATGAGACCAGCTTTGCTTTATGGGACGGAATGTTGGGAGGTCAAGACACAACATACCCATAAGATGAGTGTAGCTGAGATAAGTATGTTGAGATGGATGAGTGGCAATGCAATAAGGGATATAATTCGACATGAATACATTTAGGAGAACTTAGGTGTAGATCACTAGTGGTATTTAATACTCCATGTGGGTGATGTCACACCCCTCCTAACGACTAAAAATACCCTTACTAAAAAAATATTGTATTATAAAACAAGGCTATATAAGTCTCTAAAATTTGTTGAGTACAATTATGAAATTCTCTATTGTGTGAGCACCCTAACATAACCCATATATATATATATATATATATAGTTTGATTACTTGATCGATGGTGCACTCTGATCCTATTGGCCTTGCTGAATTCACTGAGTGGGTAAGCTCCTTTATGCAATACCTATTTAGATGCAGGGTTATGCTTACTATTATCGCCTTGATTACACCTCTTCAAATGCATGGTTATACTTACTTTTATCACCTTGATTGGGCCCTCTTTTTCCAAATTTTGAGTTCTACCCCCCTTATTGATTATAGGAGGAAAGGAGGCTAAATTAAGAGCAGATTGGTCAACTCCTTGGCTAGTAGCTTGACATTATTTTGCCTCTCTTTACTCTGAGCAAAGGAATACACCTGGTTAAGTGACAAAAGGGTATCCCTATTGAGTATTTGAACTCTATCTAATTCAAACTCGGGGTTCATACCCGCCAAGAACACAACACGATTTGTTCCACAAACACTTTGTATTGCTTACCATGTTCTTTACAAGATGGTTTAAAAATTTGATAGTGGTCTAGCTCCTCCGACATACAATGAAGTAATAAAACATATTCAGCAAGAGACTTGTGCCCATGTCACAGATGGCAAATTTCTTGCCTCAGTTGGTACACTCGAGCTACATTCTTACTTTGAGAGTAAGTTTGAGATACAAAGTCCCAAATCTTTTTACAGTTTGAAGAACAAAAATTCGATAGCTGCATGGAGTGTAACAACCCGTTTAGCAAAGTAGGATTTTCAGTTTCCCACTTCTCATGTCTAGATTTGTTTCTTCATATTCAGTAATCCATTGATATACCCCAACCTTTCCCTTCCACCGATGAACATTTTAGCAGATTGTTACCACTCTAAATAATTTTTTCCATCGTGTTTGATAGTAGTAATCTGCAATCCAAGGTTATACCCATGGATACCCTCATGGAGGTGTCTCCATGGATACCTGTATGGGAGGTAACACTGGGAGTTTTAGTGAAGGTGGAAGAATGGTCTGAATCCCTCAAACTAGACATATTGGCCACAATACAGCCTGAAAAACACAAAGGATATACGTTGATCAAGGCATTAGCTACCAAAAATACTTTGAATAGGGACCCGAGATCATCCTTACAAGTGATCTCGAAAAAAACTAAATTAAACAACTCATAAACAATGATTTGATCCATATAAGTTGGTGCGTCAACAAACATTAACATCATAGAACCATGATAGCCGGACCTAGTGTTTCTAATCCCACATCAAAAACTCGAGGAAACAACCATGAATCTAGTTTTTTTTCAATATATTTTCTCAGATCTAGGGTTTCTTACTATCTTTTTTCTTCTTCAGATTTAGGGCTTTTGCCCGTACGGCTATGGGAGACCTTTGTACAGGTACATCTTTAGGGTTTCAAAGAAAACATCATGAGGCTTCTTGCTCTAGTACCAATTTAAAACATTGTTTTAAGATGCGGGATGCGGCCAAAAGCGGTGGGGGGGGCCGATGCTGCAATGCGGCTCGATGCTCTTCGAATGCGGGTGCATCGCGACAATGCGGTCAATAAATATAAAAGGAGGAGAAAAAATGAAGAAAATAGATGAAAAGATCTAGTGCTCAATGAGAGAGAAAATGAGGAAGGAAGTGGAGGTTGAGAGAGGGTGATGTTAGGTCTACTGACCTCCCTCTCATATGTTTATCTTAGTTATAAAAGATCTACTTACTATACAAGAATGTCCTTTGGTGACCTCCCTCTCGTATGTTTATCTTAGTTATAAAAGATCTACTTACTATACAAGAATGTCCTTTGGTCGGGAAAAGCACAAATGAGTCCTTAGAGACTTGAATACAATATAATGAGGACTAAGCCTTCAATAATCACTCTCATTACAAATACTCAGTATTTAGGTATGAGTAATTTGACTAATCATTCAAGAGATTAAGAACAAAAAAAATTCTTGCTAAGGTAACATGATGCATCAAACCATTGAAATTTTATATTGTGAAATGTGAAATTAGATTTCTTGTTTGTGGTATTTGTATTTGTATGCTGGAATCAAAAGGAATCTTATATATTTAGTCTATATCAACATTTAAAAAACCGGATCAGGTGGCCAAACCGGTTCCCAATCAACCTGGCGAACCAACCGACTTGGATTGGTTTGAACCGTTAGGCCACACCGAGTTGGCAAAAACAATTGAAAAAATATTCCAAAAATTTTAAAATCAAAATAAGTTGACTTGTGAAAAAATGACAAATAGATTTATATATTTTAATGAAATTTTCAATGAAGTCTGAATATGGGGAGTCTACTTCTTGTTTGAGTATCACATAGTCATTTCACAGTTTAAAAGGCATTGAATCTCAATAGTGACATCTATAGGATTGATTAAAATATAATATTAATCTAAAAATTACATTTTTTATATTTTAATCTAAAAATATGATATATTAGATAATTAGATAATATTTAAAATGTTAGACTCATATTTAGAATTTTAGAGACCTGTTAACAATTATATGTTGAAAATATATATTAGATAATTAGAAAATATATGTTTAAAGTTAAAACTTGAACTAGATATAATAAATTTCAATAATTTTCTAATTAAGCATAAATATTTTCTATTTATCTTATGTATATGTTTAAGGTTTAACATATATCTAATATTTTTAATCATCTAACTAGTTGTAAATAATGTAATATATGCAGAAAATCTGTAGCTTTAAACAAAAAAAACTATCTGAAATATTTTTTTTTCTGCAAATAGCAGCCTATCTATAACTTTTGACACAAAATTTTAATATATGATGGAAATCAATGTTTGAATGTTATAAACTGGAAATTAGATTAGATTATGTTAGATAAACCCTTCCTAACACAGCCTACAACATGAAACACACAAAAACGAAAGGCATACTACATGCAAAAAAATTTGGGGACTCTTGAATTTATCAAGAAAACCTCACACTGAGCAGAAAATTTCAAATACATATAAATATTGTTGAAAAACTTCAGGTGCCTGGTTTAGATTTTATTAGCCTTAAATTGATGAACAAGAGAAGAGAGTACATAGAAACTTAAAAGAGTTTGGGCTATCCACAAAGGCGGAAGCTCCAAAAACAGAGATAAAATAATAGAAGAGTCAAAAAGCTTCTTTTTGAAGGTTACATTAACGGCAAAAGCAACCCACAAAAAGCCATCGATCCAAAAAACTAAGAGCTGTCCGAAGTAGCAGCTTCTTTAGCAAGGTTGTCTGCCACCTGGTTTGCTTCCCTCCAAGTATGCCTCCATAAGACGTGCATATCTTTGCAAAGGTGTTTAATTTCGTAAAAACTGTGAGCCAAAAACCGGGGGGAAGGGGGGGGGGCGGGCGGCGGGGGTGGAGTTCGTAGCCCAAGTAATGACATTCTTCAAGTTGCCTTCAAGAATAATGGACTCTATCCTGAGAGGTTGGGTAAGCTTGAGGGCTTCCAACAGAGCCTATCGTCTCTGCTTCCATAGAATCAACGTGCCCAATAAACTTAGAAATAGAGGCAACTGTTGAGCCAAGTTGGTGTCTGAGTATCGCTCTAATTCCCGATGGATCGGGATTTTCGAGGGAGCAACCGTCAAAGTTAAGCATGAAATGGCCCTGGGCAAGAGGCCTCCAAAGAGAAGCTCGAGGTGGGTGCCTGCGGTTATGTTGAAGAGCAGTGACCCAATCTTGGTAAAAGGTGGAAGTGGGAACCTGTTTGAAACTTTAGTGGTTGGTGGTCCAAAATACCACCGATTTGAGCTTGACAAATATGCAGAGCCGGGACGATTGCTCACCCCGAAAGATCCTATTGTTTCGCTTTATCCATATGGCCATAAAGAGGCAGTGACTACTGATTTCCAAAATAAAATGCCTACCTTTGGCCATGGGTAAGGTTGAATGAACAAAAAGATGAGAGATACTGTGACTGGAAGCATCCATTGAACTTCAAAAAGGCGTAGAAGTTCCCCCCAAAGGTTGAAGGCAAACGAGCAATGCAGGAACATGTTTGCATTAGTTTTTCTGTCTGCCATGCAAAGAGCGCAGTGATTGGGTAGCTGAATGCCTAGTCTTTGAAGCTGGTCGATAGTGAGCATCCTCTGAATGCCTAGTCTTTGAAGGTGGTCGATAGTGAGCATCCTCTGAATGCCTAGTCTTTGAAGCTGGTTGATAGTGAGCATCCTCTGGGAGAGTGACAACCACGTGAAGATCTGAATTTTAGGGGGGGCAAACGAAGACCACGCCTACGCAACTATAGAGGTGGTAGGTAGGGGAAAAGTGGGGATTGCGATAATTTTTTGTAGAACGAGGAAACGAAGAATTCCAGAGGCTGTCGGGATCCAAATAATGCGATCCAAACCTTGGGTGGCAAGAAAAAATGCTTGTAGAGCAGCCGAAAGGTCCACAAACTGGGGAACTTCTGTGTCATTAAGCGCTCTTCTGAATACCAGGTTCCACGAGCGAGATGACCCAGCCACAATCATCTCCTCTGCCACCGTCGTTCCTTGAGATCAAGCAAGTGAGTAAAGAGTTGGGAATCTCTCCATAAGTGGTGAATGTCACAGTCAAAGGTCTTTCCAAACTAAAATACGACTGTCATCTCTTGGGTGGAGCCGAATATATTCTTTGAAACGTTGAAATGAAGAGCAAATTGATCTCCAAATCCCTGACGACCCATAGTTCGTGCTGCATACGTGTAACCAAGGAGAGGGTGGAATGCGATATTTGTGGCTTAGAACCTATATCCACAACTGGTCTCTTTGAGTGACCAGCGCCAGCACCATTACCCTAGGTAAGCCAAATTTTGTGGCTGCAAATTTTTTATCCCTATTTCTCCCCACCACTTAGGCTGGCAAAAGGTGTCTGGTTTAAATTTATCAACCCTTTTGAATCAAAATCCCCGAAGATTTTCTTGATTGGAGATAAAAAAGAAATCAGATCAAGAATTTGAGGTGAAAAGTTTTGGCAAAGTTTTACATTGGCTGCCTAGCTAACACAACCTACCTCCTTTACCTGAGCTTGGGACGGGTTAAGGGAAATTTTAAGATCCTCACTCTTCTTAGACCAATCAAGAATTTGAGGTTCGTTTTAGAAAATCTTGAAATTTTCGATCTTCGATTTCTTCAAATACTTGATGAGATTTGAAAAGTTTTGGGTGCGCTTTGATGGAGGACTAAATAATGAATCTAATGAAACAGATATGGGGTTATTTGGATGAGAATTGAAAGAAGTTTGGTGGATTGGGTATGTAGGATACATGAAGTAGCTGATTTTTTTACGCAATTAAAAAAAAAATTTTAATTTTTTTTTTAAAAATTTTTTTTTTATTTTCTAGGACTTAAAAAGTTTTCTTTATGGTTATTCTTCTTTTTTTTTTAGTAGAGATTTGAGGGGTAGAATTGGAAGTTTAATTTTTTTAAAAAGATTAGATATGGGTAGGGATTAACATGGTTGGGTTGGTTAGGATATGTTAGACTTGTTTTTAAGAGATAAGGGAGGGATAGAGTTTAGTTTTCTATTTTTATTTTATTTTTATTTATTATTTATTTTAGTTTGTATTTAAAAGGAAGAACTCCATTCTTTTTAGAGAGTGATTAGTGATTGAGTAAAGAGTTTGATATTGTGAAAAGATCTTCCTTGCAGGCCCAGAGAGGGTATAATCTTTCAACCTTTTTAATTTTATTATTTATTATTTTCTCCCTGTATCAGTTGGTATCAGAGCCTTGAGATCAAAGATTCATTCACTATATGGAGCACTTGGACCGATTGATCAAATATTTGAGCAATTCGATCAACAATTCGATAGACACATGGATGACTTTCAACTATATCTACAAGATCTACTTAGTATATTGCAACAAGAGCAACAAGAATATGAAGAGGTAGATCTCTATACAAAAGAAGATGTCGATAACCCAAACGTGCAAAAATTTTGAAAATCAATTATAAAGAAGAAGATATGTGTGATGCAGTATTTGAAATCCAACCTGTGAGTCTGAAAAAGAAGTTAAGATTAAGCTTGAGATCTCAGTTTTCTACTTCAAGTTGCACACAAAGTATTTAACGAATTGGTTTATTAAAAACAAAACTGATAAGAATGTTGAGACTGCATTATCAACTTTTGAGAAGGCTTATGAAAGATTTAACTTCAATAAGCTCGAGATCAAGCTTCTCGCAACCCCAGGAGAATAATACAAATAAAAAAATTATTGTTTAAATTTTTTATTTTTATATTTTCTAAGACTTAGAAAACATGTTATTTGGATTTTTAGTTTTTTTTAAGCTTATTCTTATTTTTTTTTAGTTGTAGAGATTTAAGGGATAAAATTGAAAGTTTAGATTTTTTTTAAAAAAGATTGGATATGGATAGGGATTAACATGGTTGGGTTGGTTAGGATACATTAGATTTGTTGTTAGGAGATAAGAGAGAGATATAATTTAGTTTTCTATTTTTATTTATTATTCTCTTTAGTTTGTTTTTAAAGGGACGAGGTCCATTCTTTGTAGAGAGTGGTTGGTGATTGAGTAAAGAGTTTGATATTGTAAAAAGATCTTGGATCGGATTCCCTTGTAGATCCGAAGAGAGGGTATAATCTCTCAAACTTTTTAATTTTATTTCGTTTATTATGTTCTCCCTGCATCATTTTTGTTGAGAAAAAGTTCGAAAATCCAAAAATCAAGCAACCCAGGGGGTTCTATGATTTTTTTTTTTATTTTTAAAAAAGCCGAATTTTTTAAGTTTAAAGTGCCTTGCAAAAGGCTTGGCAGGTTGCCTTTCTCAAGTACAGGCGAGACTTGGCCCGGCGAGCCACCGGTTTTGGTTTTCCTCGTCAGTGTTTCAGAAAGTGCAACATGCTTGTAAATAAATTCTTCGTGCATTGAGAAATTTGCAGCCTGTGGCATAGTTTTGAAATTTGTCAAATTTTCGGGTTTGGGCCTTCTTAATAGGTCTGTTGGATGAGAGACACTATATCCTTGATTTCAGGCAAGTTTCAAATTCATTCTTTTATTTCATGATAGATTTGCTTTATTTTTCAGAATTGGAATCCACAAATTTTGAAAGTCCACTGTTTTCTCTCCTTTGAATTTTCCTAAGAAGAGGTTTTGTTAAATTCTATCTGAAATCC
Source organism: Amborella trichopoda (assembly GCF_054954075.1). Classification (NCBI taxonomy): domain Eukaryota; kingdom Viridiplantae; phylum Streptophyta; class Magnoliopsida; order Amborellales; family Amborellaceae; genus Amborella; species Amborella trichopoda. The sequence goes on along the minus strand of NC_142336.1, from coordinate 60,768,400 downwards.
ATATTACGAACTGCATTCCCCCATTGAAAACCTTTATGAAGAGGCAAAATACCCATCATATTCATATTTGTTACTTAGATTGGTTTCAGGTTGCAGCTTAATTGGATAGCCTCATAATAGAATATTACTATATAGGATATGGAACTATAGGTTCTTTCATCATTGTGAATGCAAATGTATATTCTGCAAGTCCATTTGTGAGTATGTTCCCCTTTGACTTTTTTTGTATTTTCTGGTGTAGGGTCTGAGTTTTTTCAATGGGCTTCATGATTGATTTTCTACTAACTGTTCATTATGCTTTAAAAAAAGCACCTAAAACATGTGCCCCATCAGCTCTGCCAACTCTATCAAGAATAAGTGATGTGATGATTGCAACACCATAGTACCATTTTCCTGGATGTTCCGAAGTTAGTTATCCTATCAATATTGCCTATTAGATTCCAAAGTGATACTCTTGATTTCTCAGATCTGCCTAGAATACCTCAAATTGGTGAAGATCTCAAGAAGGTATCTAGGAAAAGAGTCAATACCACCAAAGAAAAGCATGAAGGGCCATGTTCCCCTTGGTCACACGGTTCTTATATTAACATAAATGCCTAGTGATCTAGATTATTTCAGAAACATCCCACGACCATATTTATATTTACAAATGACCAAAGAATACAAGAAAGGTCAACAATAAAATACACTTTTCACCCTGTATGATATCACTCTGTGATATCAAAAGGTGTAGAAGCATGCAAATTACTAGAAAGAAAATGCGTTTTATGAGATTTGCAGTACAGCAATCAGAACAAATGAAATTCCAATCAGAATTTTTCCATCAAATTTATTCACGAGTGTGCTAGAATAAAATAAATTAGCTATCATACAATTGTTGATGACTTACAAAAATGCTACAGGTCCCAAACTTCTCGTACACTCTTGATATCATCATTTGTTAGTGTAAGTAAACAAGTGGGAGTAAATTTAGCTGAAGGGAAAAGGGCTTTCTTGTCTGCAGCTCCGTCCAACTACCTTCCCATTCAAAGATCCTATAGCAAACCGCCAGATGAATGCAATAAGATAACATAGTGATTGTCAACATGCTATGACACATACAGATTTGTGGGACTTTAGGAACATAAAATACTTTCTAGGAGGAAAGATGACAGAATTCATAAAGAAAAATAAATATGTATTCAACACTCAAAGCTTCTTTTCGCCATTATAATGAGTGACGTGCTCAATTTTCTACTTATCACTCATCATATGGTGGTAGTACCAGAATCAATGACCTAAGGTTTAGATGGGAACATACTAGAGGAGGATACCTTAGCCTTAGTTGCCTTGAGAATTTATTCTGTTATTTCCTAAAATTTGTAGTTGTGTTAGAGGTGGTGCAGACCATAGTTCCCAGGATCTTTTATGGAGGGAGTCACTACCGCTCTAGAAGCTCAATCTTGCATTCCGAGACACGAGATCTCGATTCCAAATGATTCCTTAGTATTTGGGATTTGGACCCGAGAAATCAAGGAACTCGATCCCATCTTAATGGGATCCAGATCTCTTTGTCAAAAATCATAGTTCCATGAGTAAGCAGAACCATTATTTCACCAACTTATAGTGGAGTATTTTGGGTATGAGTTTCATGGGCACACTAGTTGGTTCGTATACAATGGAGTGTGGATCTCCCATTTTTATGACCTATAAACTTTCTAAGTGCCATGATTCCCTACATGTTTTACAGTTCACAACTTTATACACCGTATGAACCATGACTTATTGAAAGTACAAGATTCCATGATTTATTGAAAGCACGAGATTGCCTCTAAGACATGCTTCCTCTCGGATCCCTCTGTTTGTTATTTCATTGGTTTCAATGCACCTACAATAGGGGAGTAAGAGAGTTTATTTTTGTTATTGTATGTGAAAGTTCAATGACATGATTCTTGTTTACATTGATACTTGGATTTTTTAATTTGGAAAAAGTTAAACATATTATTCAACGAAATTGAAGGAAAGTTCTTTAGGACAGTTGTGATACTAGCTTTACTTTATAGGGCGGAATGTTGGGCGGTCAAGAAACAACATACTCAAAATAATTGTAGTTGAGATGGGGATGTTGCGATGGATAAGTGGCAAGACAAGAAGGGATAGAATTTGAAATGAATACATTTGGAAGAATTTAGGTGTGGCACCAATAGGTAATAAGATGAGAAAAAGTAGATTTAGGTGGGCCGGCTATGTGTACAACAGTTGTTGAGAGGTAAGAGTCAGTTCAAGTGGAAGACTAAAAAAGGGTAAGGGGTAAGGCCCAAAAGGACATGGTTGGAAATAGTGATAAAAGATATGAGGACTTATGGCCTCTTTGAGGTTATGACTCTCAATAGAGCAGAATGGCAGACTAGGATTCATGTAGCTGACTTCAATTAGTTGAGAAAAGGCTTTGACAATGATGATGATGATGATATTGTTCGATGGAATTCGCTTTAAGTGAACTTAGGGAACCTTGATCCTAATCATGGCAGATTGTGATCCCATTTAGTTAGGAACTCCATTTGGTGCAGATATGGAACATGCTCCCTAAAAGTCAAGGATTTCTATCCCTTAACCTAAATATGTGCAGACCTCATTCCCTGAACCCCGGATTTTATAGCCTACCTCACATCGCGCCTCCACTCCCGATATCGGCGCTCTTGTTGCTCCCATTCCCGTTACTATGGTGCAGGCATAGGAATTTGCACCTGTAACTTCTTGCATCTAAGTATGTCTTCACCAACACTAACAACAAAGCCATGCAACCTTAGATTTTTAGGAGACCTCTTCTTACTCATAGAAGTAATATGTACTACTTCCTTACAATAATAGCATGACATTCGGATTCTTGAGACATTGAGATGGTATATAGTCATATTCTTTGCTAACGTAACACTATACTAAAATTTCGTACTCTTTACCTTACTAGAAGCCAAAAGTACTGTATCATGTTTCTTTAGTTAGCAATTCTACCAGTGCTATGTCCTAGTCAAGCATCACAGATCTATTCAAGAATGAAGATTTAGTTAATTGGAACTCATCTCGAATCAGTGTAGATGGGATATGGCACTCAATCCATAATTCCCCAGGCTACTTTAGGAACTGATGTGATGCAAGCAAAAAATTATTCTTATTTTCAATTTTTATTCAATTTCAAAGGATGTACATTTTGATTTTAGTTTTAGAGCTTATTTTTAGGGTTTTTAAGTTTCAAGGATTCTAGGATTATTTTATATTTTTTATTTAGTATTGACTGGTTACTATTCATGGTACTGTTTATAGGTACTATTCATGAGTACTGTTCACGGGTTACATTCATAGGGATAAAATTGTTATTACGAAATTTTTGTTTAAGTTGGGACTTTTTTGGTCAGTTTAATTATTGTATGGATATTAATATCTTTGAGCAATAAATTATAATTTATAAGAGGTGTGTGGCCTTGAGGGGGTCATTCCACATGAGTTTTAGAAATTGAAAATGAAAGAAAAGCTTAGGCTTTTAGAACCCTAGCTTGGGATATGGGGAAGAAACCATAGGTTTCTTCGACTTGTGCTTGTGTTTAGCTTCTTTTTTGCCGATTTACTGCTTTCTCAAATTTTCCTAGTGCGTGGCTTGTTTTCTTCGAGTTTTCTCCAACTAGGGGAGAATGATGCAGGACAAAATTATTTTTATTTTTAATTTTATACAATTTTAAAGATGTATATTTTGATTTTAGTTTTAGGGTTTTTAAATTTATTGGGATTCTAATATTTTTTAAAAATTGTTTATTTACTGTTCACTAAATACTATTCCCAAGTACTATTCATGGGTACTGTTTTGTTCATAGGGGTAAAATTATCATTACAAATTATGTGTTTAGGTTAGGACCTTTTGAGTCATTTAATTATTGTATGGGCGTTTAATGTTTTTAAATATTACATTATAATATATGAGATGTGGTGGGGCCTTGAGGGAGTCATTCCACGTGATTTTCAGAATTAGAAAAGAAAGAAGAGCTCTAGGCTTTTGAAACCCTAGCTGGGTTAGGGAAGAAACCCTAGGTTTCTTCAAATTGTGCTTGTGCATGGCTTGTTTTCTTGCTGATTTCACTTTCTATCAATTTCCCTACATCACGATGGTTTCATCAATCCCATCTCATTCCACAAAGTTACGTGGAGCAAAGTAAAGTAATACTCGTGTGTTCCTATTTTCATCAACTCCTGCTCAATTTGGCATGATCATATCTTCTTCAGGTAATCCCACATCTCCTTGGTGAAAATAGCTGAATCCAGTGCATTACTGTCCTCAACTGATTGGAGAATCCAGCTTTATTTTTTACTTTCTTTGGGAGTTAAACCAGTATTCCAGTTCTCCATTTTTTGGCACCTTTTTAATCAACAGGTCTAGATGTTGACCTATCAACTATCCCAAACAAATCTTTGCCCCTTAAAGAGTTTCTCATGATGGATGACCAAAGGAAATACTTTCTCCCATTTTGAGATTGGGAGGCACAACATGTGATGTTTCCCCATAGCCATTATTAAGCAACACTAGAGTTCAAACACACAATAATGAAAGGGAACACTACATTAGAAGGAATGGAAAACCAGGAAGTAAGTAGTGTACTGCCCCTCAAAATATTTGAAGAAATTGGAAACGAGGAAATAAGTGCTGGAATGCCCTCAAAATACTCATAGCAGCCAAATCTAGAAACCAGTCCCCTTTCCAGAAATGGATTGAAGGTTAAATCTCGATTGAAGTCTTCAAACAACCATAAGAAATACCCCAGATTTCGGTGAAGAAGAAAAATGGAGTTTTATCTGACAAAAGTAGTAGAGGAAGATAGATCCACTTAGTTTCTATTATATCTGATAGGCAATCTTTTAGGTCAAATAACTACGATGATAAAGCTTAACCAAAAAAGTGAGGGATTGTTGCAACAGGGAGATAGGGTGTAGGAATCCTAATTTAATCATCAGAAGACATTTGATATGCAATACACCTACTCTGATACCATGGTAGAACCAGTGACACTCTTGATCTCTTAGGTCTTCCCTAAAATACATTAAAATGGGAAAGATGTCAAGAAGGTTTCAAGGAGAAGAGTCCATGCAACTAGACAAGAACTTGAATGGTCATGTTCCCCCTTGGTCACATGGCTCTCATATTAGTATAAAGGAAAAGGATGTACAAGTACAGCATTACCACCAGTGATCTAGAATACTACCAGTGTTCTTAAATGGTGGATAATGCGGTTGGCATCTGATGTAGTGATGTAGCTCAATGCATGTGCATCACATCTAATGCGGTTAGAAAACATAAAAAATGTTAAAAAGCACAAAAAAATAGAAGAACGCATAGAAATAGAACATAAAAATATGATTTATGTGATAGTAGGTATTTTAATATATTCAATATGTTGTTCTAACTTCTAATCTTTAATAATTCAAATGTCTAACACACTTAACATGTAAAACAAAGCAATCCGCTCCATCTCATATAAAATATCCAAAATTCCAAACTTTAAAGTTCATACTCCAACAAGGCAAAGCCAGAAAGTTCATGATATATAGAAGAAAAGGATAATCAGTTCTCAGTTTTTTGAAAAAAAGGATAATCAGCTCTCAATCAAACAAGTTATCAAATACTTGAATTTCTTCTAGCAATTATTTTTGTCTTATTTTCTTATTTTCTTTGATTTTTCTCAGCTACTTATGTATGTCATAATCTCTCTTCCAATCTCATTGGTTGTGAGCATGCTTTAACCTTTTTAGTAATACCGGCTAGGTCTTCCTTTCGCTGAAAAATATTCCCCGTATAAGTATTCCCGCATAGAGTACATATAGCGATTTCAATCTTGAAGGTTTTGAATTTAGCATATTTCCATACCGGATTCTGGTTACTTGATGATGACGTTGCCCCCAAAAAAGAAGTATTAGGAAATGGAAAAACTTACTAATTAACCCAAAGAAAATTGATGCGGGTGGTGCGGCTGGGCGCATCACATTTTTTTCGCATATGCGGTCTGGAAGGATGCACTCGGGCCGCATACTGCATTATGCGACCCCATAATGCTTTATGCGGCCGCATTTTGAAATAATCAATATTACAAAGATATGCCTTGGCCATATTTATTTTACAAAAGGACCAAAAGAATAAGAAACAGTACAATGAAGGTACGACAACGTATTTTGAACGAAAAAGAAATATTTGCAATCATTTTCTTGCTACTTATTCGAGTGGGGTGATCCCTCTTCTGTCGTCAGTGATTCTGCCCTACCTAGCTAGTTGAGTGATTCCCGGTAATATCTTGCAGTAATGAAATTGAAATTTCCTCCTACTTGGTGTAGAGAGAGAGAGAGATTCAACTCGTGAGTTGGAAGCTCTACTTGGATTCCCGCCAGTACGAGCAACATTTGGGCCCCTCTACCCTCTGAGCACTTCAGCAGTTCCTCTACCTACTCGTCTCCTTTTATGTCAGTGGGCTCCAATTTCTGCTCAAACATGGACAATGCTCAGGGCAGTGTCGACAAGGTGATGGGCGTCATAGGCTTCAAATTCGACAACTCTAAGGAGGATGTAGAATCTTTCTCTAGTTTTAATGTTGAATCTACATTGAAAGTAAGTAATCAAGGCTCCAGGGAGCTCGCTAACCTCTCCTGCGGGATTAACTTTGACCGTCCGGCACTAGGCATCCTGGCTCCCTGCCTTTCCCTTCTACCTCTCGTTTGTGACCTATTCCTCGATGTTCGTCCAGAGATCTTTATCTCTTCCCAGAATATGAAAGCCTCGGTCTGGAACATTAGGGGCCTTGGCTCAGCTCGCAAGACTCAGGCAGTCCACGACTTCTACCTCAAACACTCTCCTGGCCTTGATCGAGACTAAAACTCCCTCAGCCCTCTCTCTTTCAAGTCCGACAAGTGTGGGGCTGCAGACCTTGCCAATGGGTCACCCTCTTGGCCCAGGGAGCGTCTGGTGGCATCTGGGACCCCTCTTCTTTTGCCTTAGTTGACTGCTAGATCGCTTCATACTCTGCTATGGTGTCCCTTAGCCATATCTTAGATGGGCTGCCTTGGATGTTTTCGGTAATCTACAGACCCAACTCTACCCCCGATCTGGCCACTCTATGGCAAGAACTCGATGATGTTGCGGTGCATCCTCCCTCTCACTGGTGCATTAGTGGTGACTTCAATGTCACCAGGTGGTCCCACGAACGAATTTGTCACCTAAATCACACCGGCCATGTTGGCATTTGCTGACTTCATCCGAGGTACCGGATACACCTGATCGAACAACTCTTCTCGCTTCAAACTAGACTGATTCCCATGCTCCCCTGACTGGGACACCAACTTCCCTCTCACCTAGGGGACCCAAGCCTTTTCAGTTTGAGTTGTGCCCTGGAGAGGGATATCCACAAACCTGTTCTTTTAGATACCAACCCCATACCTAGGGGACCCAAGCCTTTTCAGTTCTAGCTGTACTGGATGGAAGAACTTAATTTCAGTGCTAACTTGAAGGCGTGTGGTCTTCCTATTCACCCCTGGCCCGCTGGTGGGTTTGTTTGAGACTCCAAAAGAAGCTCACCCTTCTTAAGTCATCTCTCAAAGTCTTTTGCCGGGGAACTTCCACGACCAAAAGTCCCTGATTCTTGACTCTATCCTCCATCTTTACACCCTAGAAGATACCCACTCCCTGTCACCTGATGAGTCTCTTCTCCGTCAACAACTCAAAGGTGACTTCCAGTCCATCCTTAGGAAAGAGTAAATGCATTGGGTGCAAAGGTCCAAGGTCAAATGGCTTAACTACGGGGACCTCGATAGGATTGCCAACTGTAGAAGAAGGAACAATTCAATAGGCCAAATCCAACACAACGGGTACCATTATTGATGAACCTATTGCTATAGAAGAAACAGTTAGAATATTTCAAACAGCTCTTCAAAGCCCCATCCTGATCCAACCACAAATGCACGACCTTACTTTCCAAACTTTATCCTTCGATTAGGCACAGTGGCTGGAAAGGCCCTTCCTTGAATCAGAGATCCTATTAGCAATCAAGGATCTATGCCAAGACCATGTTCTGGGGCCTGATGGATTCCTAGTGGCCATCTTCAATCATCACTGGGACATTATGCGCCTCGACTTTTTAGCCTTTTTCTCCGAATTCTATGAACGGGGCATTATTCACAAAGGGATGAATGCTAACTTCATCGCCCTCATACCCAAGATCAAAGGGGCAGTTGAATTCAAAGACTTCTGACCTATTACCCTAACCAAAAGTTCCTACAAGATTTTGCCCAAGGTGCTGGCCTCTAGGCTTAAAGTTGTTCTAAGTTCGGTTATCTCCGCTAATCAAAGCGCCTTTGTCAAAGATCACCAGCTCCTTGATGGTGCTCTAGTAGCACATGCATGCATTCTAGAATGTCTTCCAAAAACCCTGGCCTCATCGTCAAATTGGACAGGGAAAAGGCATATAATCATGTCGATTGGGATGTACTCGAAGAAACCAAAAGAAGGATGGGCTTCGGTGCTAGGTAGAGGAAATGGATCTGGGGTTGTATCCGAGGTCCTTTCTTCACGATCCTAATCAACGGCTCCCCTAGAGATTCTCGGGTCCTCCAGAGGCCTCAGACAAGGCGACCCCTTATCCCCTTTCCTTTTTGCAATTGCAGCAGAAGTCTTTAGCAAAACCATTGCCAGAATATACCAATAAGGCTTGGCTAAGGGTTTTCAGATTGATGCATAGGGCTCGACAGTGTCGCATCTCCAATATGCTGACGACACCTTCTGTTTTGTGAAGCAGATATCAGGCAAGTCAACAACTTGCTCTTCTTCCTACAATGCTTCCATTTCGCAACTGAGTTCAAGGTTAACCTACAGAAATCGAAAATAATTGGTATCCTCATGGACCCTAAAGTCCTCCAATCCTTCGCCAACAGTTGAGCTTGCAGCATCGACTCTCTACCATCGACCTACCTCGGTCTGCTTTTCTGTTACGGGGAACCCAAAAGGCCCATTGGAGTCATACAATAGATAAGGTTAAAGAAAACTGGCTTCTTGGAAGGGGAGGTTCTTTACCAGGCCGACAGACTAACCCTCATCAAAGCAGTTCTTTCAGGGGTCGCTATCTTCCAGATGTCCATGTTCTACATTCCGGCATCAGTGCGCTCTCGCCTAGAGCAACTGATGCGGAACTTCCTTGGGTCCGGAGACGGAGTGACCAAAAAATACCATCTTTTCTCCTAGAGCACGGTCTGCCAACCCAAACCTGAGGGGGATTTGGGGATTCAGAGCCTGAAAATTCAAAACCTAACGGTCCTATGTAAATGGTGGTGGAGACTACCCACCCAGGCTGGGAACCTTTGGCATTCCATTCTTCAATACAAATACTGTCTTTCTTCTTCACCCACCTTGGTTTATCCCCGAGACCCAACCCCATTCAGTGTCTCGTTTCTTAAGATCTATTTCCCACTTTCTCCAGCTTTTCAAATCCCACATTATATTTCACCCGAGGATCAGTTCAAGGGTTAGGTTCTTGGCTAGATCAGTGGTTGGGAGACTCCTCCCTTTCATCTCAATTCCGTATTCTGTTCCGACTTGCCAGGAACCCCCTTGCCTCAGTTGAGGAAATTTTCCCCCCTCAGGTCCATCGAGAACCGGGAACCCCGATCTTGGTAGACCACTGAGGGATGAGGAAATTCCCTCCTTTATCAACTTCTCTGCCCTCTTATCTTCCTTCCCTTTCCTCTCTCAAGGGGAGGACAGCATCATTACCCAGACCCTTCGGGGATCTTTACGGTCTCCTCTCTATTCCATGTTCTTCACCTAACCCCCCTGGGAGTCTTAGCCTCCCAACTCTCAACCCCCAAAGCATGGAACCCTTTCATTCCCCCTAAGATCCAGTTCTTCACTTGGATTGCCCTGTGGGGTAGAGTTCTAACCATGGATCAACTTCAAGAAAAGAGGAGTCTAGAGCTCGAACAGATGCATCATGTGTCTCTTGGAGGAGGAAACGAATGACAATTTATTCATTGACTGCCCTCTGGCTGCAAACCTATGGGCCGATACTCTTTCAACCTTTGATTGGGTATGGGTTACTCCTCACTCGGTCCCCAACCTCGTCAAGCTCTCAGCTTTTCTCCCCTGAGCCAAATCTGGAGCTTTGCTTTGGAAAGCCACTGTGGTGGCTACCTTGTGAACGATTTGGAAGGAGCGCAACAGGATCTTCCAAGGCCTTGTTGCCCCCATCCACAAGATCAAGGACTTGATCAGGGGCCTAGTCATCTTCTGGGCCGCTAATCATAGACATTTCAAAAGTCTGCCTTCCCATGACCTCCATCTCAACTGGACCAATGTCCTTTCATTCAAACCCAGGAAGGTTTCTCACTCAGCCCTATGGAGACCCCCCGACATTAGCAGCATCAAACTAAACTTTGATGGCTCATCGTTAGGAAATCCTGGCGCGACAGGAATAGGTGGAATCTATAACAATCATGAGGGTGTTTCCATCCTCTCCTTCGCCTCCTCTATTGGGACGTGAGATTCTACCGAGGCTGAGGCCCAAGCCCTGCTTGAAGGATTGAGGCTGTTCGACCCCTCCTGGGCCTCCCCCTCATCATCGAAGGGTACTCCAAAAATGTGATTTCTTGGGCTTCTCACGAGTCCCATCCACCTTGGAGACTATGGCACATCTTTGCTGAAATTTATGACGAACTAGCTAAACAAGGAGCATCATCAAGGCCATAGCAGATTCGAGTTGTCTTTTGGGTTTTGCTTGATTGGGTTGTGGTTTTAGTTATCCCGGGTGTTTCTCACCCTTCTTTCTTTTGTTGTTTTATTAGTATTATGGGTGTTCTGTCTTTTTTGGTTTGTCACCTCTCTCGGTGACTTTATCCTGGGCATTTTGTAAACTGTATGTGTTCTCTTTTCCATCAATGTTAACATTATCAAAAAAAAACCGTCTTTTCGACTAACCGGTCACACATCAACGAGGCTACTGACTCCTTGAGGTTATTCACCCTTTCCACCATCTAGTCCAGATCATAATCACCATAAACATGACCACGTTTGCCACCATGACCAGCCACCACGATCGAACTAACACACAACCTTGGCTCTGATACCAAATGGGGCAGCTAAACTATGGAGACTGCAACTTAGTGAGAGAAACAATCAGGTCGGCTCAGGGTTGCCGAGACCCAATCCCGACCCGACCCGACTCGACTAGGTTTTACCCAGACCCAGATTGGGCTGCAACTCATTTGGACCTAGACCCGGGTCTAGTAATTAAGAAGATAAAAAATAAAAAATAAAAACTATTTATATATTGTGTATTTTACATATTTATATGTTTTATACTAGGATGGGTTGGTTTGGGTCGGACTCGACCTGACCAGAGTCAGGTGCAAGTCATTTGGACCTGGACCCGGTTCAGGTTGACCCATCCGGTCGGGGGTTTGACCGACCTGATTTCCACCCTTACAATTTTGGCTTCCCATGGTTTATGTTACTAATGCACACATTTTTATGTGTCTTGTAATGTATGAGATTGCATTTTGAGTTGTAATGGTACATGCAGTGTTTGACGTAAGTTTTATGAGAATTGTAAGTTGCTGAATTTTTACATATGCACAAATTATTTGTATTTAAGCAATCTCATTGTGTCCAAATGAATGTAAATCATGTTGGGGATGTTTAGTGGTGTTTTTTATCCTCTTTTTGTTGCTGTAAATCAGGGACTGGAGTGATTAAGCCTGCACATGTTGAAAATTGTCAAAAATAGGTTCCAGCCTCCATGGGCATGGGGGCTCTCTCAAAACCCAGGCAATAACATTTTTGGAATCCCCATTTTGGAGGCCAACGCAACTTTTTCATATTAGTGAGATAAACCGTGTAGATGATGACTCACACTGGCACGGAATCTTTTATGGCATGCCTGATGATTCTGTACTAACTGTTCATTTCATTACCCTATAGGAGCAATTTAACATTTATCACTTTATTTGAAGGTGGTGCTCGGTCCCTTGCAGTGTTTGATCATGATATAGGAAGTGCTTCTATTTCGCCTCTCCTACAAATCCTGAAATTCCACCTAAGTCCCTGTCATGGCCATGCAACCTTTGCAATCTTTCGAGGTCCGTCCGGGATCCTTCCGATTTTCATCCGGCCAAAAGATTATTCTTTCTTGATCGGCTCGGCAAGATGGTCGTTTTGATACTCATTTCGAGCCATGGATCGGACTTTTAGGCCACGATCACGAGATGTAAAAATCATGAGAAACGTGCAATCTTTGATTCAAGATCATGCCCGTTTCTCAGTGTTTTTTCATGATGTCTTCATTCTATTTTGACGAGCATGCTGTCATGAGCATTTGGCGATGAATGTGGCTCGATTTGATGTTCGAACGATCATTTTCAAAATTTGGTATTTTTGCCGGGACTTGGTTTCCGGTGGCCACCAAAAATTGCAGCGACTTCGTACTCATCGTGCATCGAATCTAATCGTCCATCACATGCAAGGTTTGGCTAAGATGAAGCGTTTGATCTCGTGCTCCTAATGGGTTTGGTTTCAGGCCATCTGATTCAAGCACCTCATTCATTATACATTCTCCTTTTTCTCCTATATATGCATAGTAATTTTCACTGCAACATGGAGAACTTGGTCATGTGCACATGTTTTGCTCCATTTGCCGAGGTTCTCATTTGAAACTGAAGGAACTAAGCAAGCATTAGCAATTGCTTTTTGTAAAGCTGCATTTTCATGTTCTCTTGACATTCAAAGCAAGCCAGTGGATTTGAGGAAGCCTCTTTTTCCGGTTATTGCATCTCATTGTATATGTTGCCCTGATTATATGAAAAAGGTTTTGGAGAAGGATGAGGATGAAGGTCTTACTGTGTGGGTGCGTGGAGTGTTGTATGCTTTTGCTCATTTGTTCCAGCCTAGTCTTTCATCTAGCTCCAAGATAAAGTTGGCTGGTGAGTTTGACTGCTTTGCTTTAGTCTCAAATGGGCAATGAAGATTCATGTGTGTAGATTTATACACACACACACATCCTAATTCTGAATGGTGATTTTAGAAATATCTAATTAAAAAAATTTCAAAACCTTTTGCCCTTATATTAATTAAAATACATGTGTCTTTTCCTTTCTATAAAACAAATGGAGAGCTTAATATAAAACTCTCTTCAAGATCTCAGTTTTCCAGATGTCTCCCATTAGGAGGATATCTATTGTCAAGAGACTCCAGCACCTAATGAGAACTTCCTTTGGTCAGGGGCACAAAGAAAACATAAGTTTCATCTAATAAAGTAGGACACCATTTGCAAATCCATTAGGTATGGATGATTGCACATTAGGTGCCTAAAGCAGATGAATAGGATCCTTTAGGGAAAATGGTGGTGGCACTTTGCAATGCAGGATGACCAACTTTGGAGGCTGGTTATTCAGTGAAGGTATGGCTGCGAAGGCTTAGGCTTTCTCTAGAGGTTGAACCAATGCAAGGGCCAGGGGGATTGAAAAAGTATCATCTCTGCATATTTGGCCCATTTCATATTCGGTTCATGGCAGAAACTAGAGATAATATTCAAATGTGGAGACATCAATGATTGTGAAAAAGCAGTTTTGAAGCCCAATTTCCTATCATCTTCCCAGTGGCAGCTGACCAAGGTTGTCATGTCTCTAATGTAAACAAAGTTCTCTTTAGGCATGTTGTTTGATTAGAGGTTTAGAACAGAACTATCCAATAATGAAATCCGAGACCTGATAACCCTGCTATAACCCCAAAATCCAAATTTCCATCCTCAGTCCTCACCATGGCAGGGACAAGATGGTGTAGGAGCCAGCTAAATCAGGGTTCTTTTTGGCAGAATGTCTTTCTATGAGCAGCTTTGGCCAAGTGATCTTCCCCTGCCATTGGCAGCGAGGTATGGCTCTCCCCAGCCCTTCCCAAAACCTAGGTTCTCAGTTGGTTATTGATTAGCAAAAACGCTCTCATGGTGCATCACATCCAGCATGGGAGAATACACTTCACTGACAGATACAAATGTATCATGTACAAAACAAAATTAGGAATCAATTGTACTAGTAGGATTTCTATTTGTGGATTGAGACTGAACTAGTGTTCGAATATTTTTTAGCCCACTGAATCTCTTGAGGTGTCTTCCCAACATGCATGGCATGAAGCCAATGCTATCGCGGATAGCCTCACCAAAGAGGGGCCTTCCCAAACAAATCTTGTAACCTTGGTCTAGAGGGCAGTCCCTTTTTGTTTCTTTTTTGTACAATTTTGTCTCTGTTCTTTGTTAATTAATTGTACAAGAGTTCTGGTTTTACACTTGTTATAAGTAATCCAAAAGAGTAAATAAACAAAAAAAAAGAAGTCCTTGCTTTCCTTGTGGAACTTGCATAATATCAACAATTGACTTTATCATTTGTCTGTTGCTCATGAAAATAGGAATGGATTTTGAAATAATATTAATTTCTGGAAGTATATCTTAGGTTTTGTAAAGAAATATTGATTTTACTTCTGGAAACAATCACAGAAAAAAAGCAGAGCAAAGCCCTCTAACATAGTTTGGAAGAAAAAAGATGCATTTTATCAGTTAGCAAAATGACATGAACTCCTTGAATATTTTGAGGCCCTCATTTCTAGTAGACAAGCATTAAAATAATTAGTTTGTGTATTTCCTTTATCGGTGGATGGAGGCCAGAATCTATGCAGTGATTATCTATGTGGCCAATAATTTCCAAAATAATTTTTTTTTTTTTTTTTTTCAAAACAGCTTTTCCTAGATATATTTGACACTCAAGTTATTATTGATTTTGTTGTAAGTATCTATACTATCAAGACTCTTGTAGCTACTTTGTTAGCTGTTCAACTTCATATACCTCCTTATGAAGAGTATTTTCGTTCGCTACCTTTTGATATACCACAACATTTGTGTTGTTTTCTTGTCTTTCGAATTATTTTTATTTGAAAATGATATTCTTCATGAGCAATGTATGCTAGAATCATGTTATGTTCATATTTTGCCTCTTTCTTTTCTGCAATCTTAATCAAAGTCCTTTTATGGCGTATTTGCAGTGTGCTATTCATGACCCTTTCTTAGCTATTTTTAGGGGAGTGAAAAGGCAAAAGGATAAAGGAATGAAGAATTATTTAGAGATGTGCTAGTTGGAGAGTCTTATAGGCACTGGTCCAGTGCAAGCATCTGCTAGAATAGGAAGGATAAACTCACCTACGCAG
Source organism: Amborella trichopoda (assembly GCF_054954075.1). Lineage (NCBI taxonomy): Eukaryota > Viridiplantae > Streptophyta > Magnoliopsida > Amborellales > Amborellaceae > Amborella > Amborella trichopoda. Next base: position 60,753,162 of record NC_142336.1, on the reverse strand, counting down.
CACTTGCTTTTCATGTGGTTTATGTCTTCTCGTTTTTTTTGCCTTGTAATTGTAGGTGTGATATTTTATGTTGTTCAGCATTGATAAATTAGGAGAGTTGCATATTTTATTTTATTTTATTCTATTTTTGTTAAAAATAATTGGGGATGTCATGGTGAAGACTCTCTCTCTCTCTCATGATTTAGGCCTCTGGACATTTGGCCATCTGCTATGGTACTCATTTTGAAAGTCTTTTATATTGTGAAATACACATTTGCTAACTTGCAAAAAAAAATGTAATCTGTATATGGTATCTAAACTTTTCTAATTTCTCTTCATTAATGGACGTTCCTGTCCTAAACAATCTGATCTCATGATGTAATGTGTAGACATGTGAAATGGATTGCTTGGGCAATGTAGCTGAAATGCATGATATAGTTTTTCAATTGGATTTACTGGCCTGAATGCTCCTATTCCACCTGGTGCTAGCTTTGGTTATCATCATAGAGGTTGGGGCAAGCCTCCTGTTGATGAAGTAACTTCCTATGATTCTTGCATTCATGTTGTCGTAGTGTTTATAATATTTTGTATGGATTCTTTTTCTGTGCGATTGCTTATTCTTTTGTGACCGCTTCTGTGAAATTTTTATTATGTAGTTCAGACGTCCTCTATATGGTGACATTTTTGGTGTCCAACAACAAGAACAACCTAATTATGAGGTATGGAGATGTGCATTTGGGAAAGCTAACCTAATTATGACGTATGGAGATGTGCATTTGGGAAAGCTTTCTATGTGATCCCATCTACATGTATGATATATGTGAACCCTGATCTCAGCCGTCAGATCTGAGTAGATGGCTTGAGCCATAATGTCACAAGTTGGTGCTTAACCTTCAGATCTTGATTTGACGGTTCACAGTTATATATCATTTCGAAGAAAAATTTGGGGCATGCATAGATCTGATAGGGGCACACATGATAAAAATAATAATAAAATATTTTTGGTGATAAAAAGTTACCATAATATTTCAGGTGATGGAATATTTGATTTTTATTTTATTAAGCTCGCCCTAGTTTATTCCTGTTGTTTTTTCCATTTGTTATTGATTGGTATACTTAGATATCTGGTCTTTCTTTCGCTATGTTTATTTGAAGACAAAACCATCCATCAAACGAGGACCCTTTTTTGTTTGTTTTGATCCATAGATCAGTCTGTGACACCATTCTCTTTTGTTGATTACTTTCTTCATAAGATCAATGGCAATGATTCCTAGGCCCCGCGAGCTTATCTCTGTAGATCAAGTGAAAGAATCTTAAGCACGCACAAAGGGACTGAGTTTTTGGAGTTCAGGCCTTTTGAGATTGCTGCAGCTGTAGCGGTATCTATATTTGAGGAATCCAAATCGCTTGATGTCAGCAATGGTCTTTCTTGTAACCCCCATGTTGACAATGGCTAAGTGTTGAGGTGCGATGAACTTATTCAGTAAATTTTGTTGATTAAAAAGCATTGGGTCAGTTTCATCAGTGCCTCAGAGTCCAATAGGGGTTCTTGATTCTCCATGTCTAAGCTATAGAAGTGATGATAAAACAATTGGGTCTTGCTCTAGTTCACATGCCAGCCCTGCTAGCAAGAGGAGGAAACTAAACCGAGTTGCTGAAGGGACATGAAGGGGAAAAGAAAGAGAATTCAGGGGTCGTACAAGTAGGAGTTTTTTGTGAGATGCATCATCTAATGCGTTTGTAATATCAAGCTTCACTAGTTTTTTATTAGGTCAGGGGAAGAGAATCCCAATCATTCGCCTCACCATTAGCGCATCTATCGGTTCCTAATGAGCTTTTCTCATTTCCTTTCCCATTACAAAAATAGACTAGGACACAAGTTCCTTTCCTGTTACCGTGGGCATGCAAAGAGAGATCCTTTTTATTCGGGTTTCCTCTATTAAGACATGAGAGAGATGGCTTGAGAGGGCGTGCAGAGAGAGAGAGATCTGTTCTGTCAATTTTATTTTATTTTTGTAGAAGGTCTAAAGAGTATTCTGTGAACGTGCAGAGAGAGAGAGAGTGATACTTTTTTTTAGGCTCACAATGAGATTTTGCAGTTGCATTGAGCATGGCTATGAAGAAAGAGGTAATAAACAGTTTATTTGAGAGGGATAGAATAAAGGGCAGAAAAATGATTCATAACAGTTCAGAATTGAGATATGGAAACCCTGATTAACGTCTAAATATTGAAATATGCTGAATAAGTGACAAACTTAACATAAAGTGCTCTCACTATAAACATAAAAACTAAGTTTCAAAATAGAAAACTTGAAATTCTCGGCCCTAAATTTTGGTTGATTTTCGGTTGTTCCTGATGAGAAACCAACTTGCTTGAATAATTTGCCAGAATTCGAAATTTGAAGATCGTCTATTTTTTATTTTTAGACAATAATTTGTAGCTGAAACGAAAAAAAGATTGTTTAATTTGAGAATAGAAAATGATGTCCAAAATTTATCTGATATTCTAAAATTTTATGGAAATTCCACAATTTCAGTATTTTAAAATTTCAGTGAATTTCGTTAAAATTTTATTGAAATTCTACAAATTTTCTTGTAGTAATATATTTTTATGTTAATATTATTTTATTTTTTTTCATATTTTCACCTTTTTTTTTTTTTTTTTTAAAAATCCTCGGCTTGGCTTACATAGGCTTCACTCGGCTTGAATCATCTTAGCATGGCTTATTTCTGCTTGGCTCGGCTTGGCTGGGCTTGGCTCGGCTAGTTCTGGCTTAAAAAGTTCGGCTCCACTCAGCGAGACTTGGCTCGGCCGACATGAGCAGATCTAAGACGATAAGCTAAGCCAATACGATCAGTGCGTAGCCAAGTCGAGCCGTTTTGTAGCTGAGCTGAGCCTAATATAGCCGAGCCGAGCCGAGCCGTGTGTAATGCGTTGGTAATATCAAGCTTCACCAGTTTTTTATTAGGTCAGGGGGAGAGAATCCCAATCATTCACCTCACCATTAGCGCATCTATCGGTTCCTAATGAGCTTTTCGCATTTCCTTTCCCATTAGAAAAATAGTCTAAGACACTAGTTCCTTTTCCGTTACTGTGGGCATGCAAAGAGAGATCCTTTTTATTAGGGTTTCCTCTACTAAGATAGGAGAGGGATGGCTGGAGATGGGGCGTGCAGACAGAGAGAGATCTTTTCTGTCGGTTTTATTTTCTTTTTGTAGAAGGTCCGGAGAGTATTCTGTGGGCGTGCAGAGATCTTTTTTTTTAGGGTCACAATGAGATTTTGCAGCTGCAGTTGCATTTGCATTGAGCTTGGCTATGAAGAAAGAGGTGATAAACAGTTTATTTGAGAGAGAGAAAATAAAGGGCAGAGAGATGATTTATAACAGTTCAAGCAAAGAAGTGAGATGTAGAAACCCTGATTAACTTCTAAATATTGAAATATGCTGAATAAGTGACGAACTTAACGTTAAGTGCTCTCACTATAAACATAAAAACTAAGTTTCAAAATAGAAAGCTTGAAATCCTCGGCCCTAAATTTTGGCTGATTTTCGGTTGTTCCCGATAAGAAACCAACTTGCTTGAATAATTTACCAGAATTCGAAATTTGAAGATCGTCTATTTCTGATTTTTAGACAATAATTTGTAGCTGAAATGAAAAAAATATTGTTTAACTTGAGAATAGAAAATGCTGTCCAAATTTTACCTGATGGTCAAAAATTTCATTGAAATTCCACAATTTCACTATTTTAAAATTTCTTTCACTAATTTTTTTTTTTTTTTCAAATCCTTAACTCGGCTTACATAGGCTTCGCTTGGCTTGAATCATCTCAGCTTGGCTTACTTCGGCTTGGCTCGGCTAATTCTGGCTTAAAAAGATCAGCTCCACTCAGCGAGACTTGGCTAGGCCGACATGAGCGGATCTAAGACAATAAGCTAAGCCAATACAACTAGTGCGTAGCCAAGCCGAGTTGAGCTGTTCGTAGCTGAGCCGTGTGTAGCCAGCAAAGCCGAACTCTATGAGCCAAAGGAAAAATAAAAATAGAGGAAAATTTGCATGAATTTCGTTATCATTGAATCTTTTGGGTTTAAAGAGAAAAAAAATAGATTTTTTTCTGGGTTACTTTTTTCTAATTCTAGATATTACTTTGCGGTTGCTTTAATTACTTCTTCTTTTTTAGAGTATATTGCTTGTATTTTTTTTGTACACCTTTTGAAAAGAAATCATTAGTGAAACTTTTGATGAAATTTTTTGTTAAATCAAGATTCTTAATTTAGTCTCATTCTTGTCGTATTCATCTTTAAATCAAATTGCAATAATATAAAATAATAAATAAATAAAATTATAGAGAAAAGTTTATTTGAAAAGTATTTTTGAAAGAAGATAAAATACGGTTTTATATATAAGTTGTTCCGAGCCGATATAAGCCGAGCCCAGCTGATATACGCTAAGCCAAGCCAAGCTGATGTAAGTCGAGCCGAGTTATGGGCCAAAACAAAATATCCACAAAAAACATAAAAATTTTAATTTTTTTTTAAAAAGTTAAACAAATCTTGTTATATATGCAAAAAGATTCCTGGCTCGAGTGGTTCGTAAACATTTTTCTGGGTTTTCAAGTTTTTACAGGTGATGGACCTAGAAGGCATTTCCATCAAGCATTTACCAGATGAAATGGGATGTCGCATTCACCTGAGGTATAATTAAGGACTAATCTTTTTTGCAATGGTTCTTGAAAAATCGTTTGAAATTCTTTGGTTCTCATATCTGTAAAATTCCCTACTTCAAGGCTTTAGCCTTTACCAATTTTTCTTGAGTTTTGAATTCTTCATGTGGTTATTTAGAAATAATTGAAATTTTCTATTTCTGAATCTCTGTGAAATTTCAAACATAAAATCTTTAGTCATTTTCTTTGATAAATATTACATAGTAGTATGACTCTCTGAGTGATTTCTATAATGATAAAAGTTACCTTTTCTGATCATTATTCTCGAAGATAGAAATCTCTCTTTCTCTTTCAGGGTTCTATCCCCTTTGCTTATGCATCGAATTCCATCATTTTGTTTATTCTCTCACTATATTAATTATTGAAAGGGAAAAATTTAGTCTCTAATTCTCTATCTCTATTTAGTTTTTCTCTCTAAGATTTGTTTTCTGGTTTCTAGATTTTTCAGTCATTTGTTCCAAGAATCTTTGGGTCAAGAGGGAGATATTGGAGGAAAAGCGATTGATTGGATGCCTCAGGTTGTCGTCACATGTTAACTTACCCCATAAGCAAAATGGTTCAATCGCCTTTGTTTATCTTATTTTCTCTCATCTCAGTATTAGTTTACTTTGAATTTGCTCTGCATTTCCTCTAAATTCAACTTTGTGTAACAACTTGATTTCTTAGTTTTAAGAGAAGCATGGATTGTCACAACATTCCCAACTTCCAATGCTTCATGTCCCTTTTAATTTTCTTTTCACCAATGATTTGACCCACTCTAGAGAGAGATATACTGTTATAGGAGGCTATTGGTAATACTTCTTACTATTTTTTCTCCTTTATCTTCTTCTACTGATATTGTGCTAATTGAAACAGAAAATGAGAATGAGAAGAGATCTTCATATGATTCTGTCTATACGTTTATTTCTATGATTTGCCTGTGTGTTTGGATTTGACGTCTTGGTATTTTTTTTGGATATGTATTGTTGAAGTTATGCTTCTTGGGCTTCTCATGTATTTTATTTTCTTTTCCTTTTTTTTGGTACATGTAATTTTTAATTGAAAGGCCATCGTTTGGAGATTCTAGAGTTCTTATAGGGTTTAGGGAATTTAATTGTGTTTTTGGGGCTTATTTTGTGGTTTCTAGTGGAATTTTCTTCTTTTTTTCCCCCCCGCCCCCCCCTCTCCCCCCCCGCCCCCCCTCTCCCCCCCCCCCCCCCCCCCAGTGGAACGCTTAGCTGTCAGAGACAATTTCGAATCTCAGACGCTTAAAATTTTTATTGATGTTGTTCATTTATGTTTTAAGTGCTTATGATTTTTTTTGTTTTGCAGGGAGGGACGCTATCTCCTACAAAAGTCGGTCTCAAGCTTATGGGAATTCAAAAGAGCATAAAGGAGGAAGAAGAATCTCAAGACTCATGATGATTTGAAACTCCTTATGGGAATTCAAAAGAGCAGAAAAGAGGAAGAAGAATCTCGAGGCTCATCACGATTTGAAAGTCAAGATCTAGATGAAAGGTGAATCCAAAAACTTTATATGCGTTTTTTTTTTGCTTTCGTTCTTTTATTAAAATTTTGGTTTTGGAAGATAAGTTCATTTTGCTTGTAGTTGCCCTTTTTCTATCTAAGTTATCCTTTCGTTGCTCTCTCTCTCTACATCACTAGTAAGATGTCCCTAATTGCTCTTTCTCTCTCTAATTTATCCTTTGTTTGCTCTCGCTCTCTCTCTCTGAATCTTGTATTTTGTATGCTCTCAGCCTTATTTACAAGGATTGTAATAGCCTCTCTCTCTCTCTCTCTCTCTCTCTCTCTCTCTCTCTCTCTCTCTCTCTCTCTCTCTCTCTCTTAGAATACCCACTAGGCCATAACGTGTTCTGTTTATTCTCGCACTTTTTATACTCTGTTTCAATCTTGCAAGCCCATATACAAAATGGATACATATATTTACAAATGTCAAAGCATGGTGTTACTCCATTCAGAGTAAGATGGAAAGGTATGGGATTCTACTAGCCTTTATTAATCGATTTCTTGAAGCGATTTTTTTGATGGTAATGAATCTTTTAGATTTTTTATTTTTTATTTTTTTGAGAGAAAGAGCAAGCGCTTAGCTTCAATCTCCACCTCGATCTCTCTCTGAAAGCTAGGCTTCAATCTCTATTTCCATCTAGACTCCAACTATTACGAGCCTGAGAAAGCTCAATTTAAGGCCTGAACTAACCAAAGAGACAGAGAAATTGTCATGAAGGGGAAATATATGATGGTTGAGGTAGAGACAAAACCAGCAATCATATATTTGTTGAGGCTCATTAGTTTGAATTTTGAAGTAATACTTTTTCCTCCTCCTCCTCTTTGTTCTTCTCTTCTCTTTATGCTTTCTTTCTGCTTCAAAACCCTAGGAGCAAGTTAGATTTATCTCTCTCTCTCTCTCTCTCTCTCTCTCTCTCTCTCTCTCTCTCTCTCTCTCTCTCTCCAAGATTCTTTCATTTCCATTGTTTTCTGTTTTATCCTCATGTTAAACGAGAGATTGAATCAATCGGTGTCTGTAAACTTTTGGAACCCATTTCTAGATTACAGTGTAAACGGAGTTAGGGAGTTATTTTGATTTTTCGGTGTTAGCATTTTAGAAACTTTGGTCAAATAAAAATCTATATCACTATAAAAGCTATCCACCCTCATTTTTTCTGCATACTGGTTAGTTTTTTATTTTATAGAGAGAAACTCTTTACTGCGATTTTCTTGTTGTTCCACTCTTGCTTTGCAAACTAGTATTAAGCTTTCTTCTACACTAGCCTACATATATGGGTGGTGTTTTAGCTAACCCAGAGGATGTTGAATCCATAGAGCATGAAGAGTATTAGGGTTTCTTACGTTGAATCCAAGTCACAGGTATCTCCCTTCTAGGGATTTCTTCTGGTTTATGTTGCTTTTGAAATTTTGAGGCCATCCATTAACCTGAACTAGGATTTTGTTCCCGGTGCCTTATTTACTTACCGTTTATCTAGTTTTCAAGGTTTCTTTTTTAAGGTTTATGCTACTGATTTGTTGCCATAAGCTTGGATTTTGAAATTCAAGGTTTTGGGGGTTTATTGTTAAGATTCATCTAGATTATTTATGTTTATCTAGGCTGCTTTTTTAGAAAAAAACTATTTATTGGTCTTGGGGTTTATTTGCCCACAATACACATTGGGCTGGACATCTGGTCCAATATCCACAAAAGAGATTTTGAAAGTACTAAAGATCTTGCTCTCTAGTCTGAAAATGGCAACCATAGTTGCATCATCTACCATTTCCCTCAATCTGAGTGCATTTTTATTTTAAAGTGGTACTTTTTTTAGCAGATAATTGTTATTTGAATTTTTTTAAATTTGTATGTTGATCATAAATTTTTTTTTATTATCTACTTTATTTATTAACTTGGTTTTAAGTGTTGTTCCTATAATGATTTAATTTAGACTCTCTTTTCATGGATTGGGGTTTAGTCGTTACTCCTCCCACTTAAAGTAGAACATATGTAACTTCATTAAAATTTAGTTATAGGTTCAGATGGTGTGTTTGGAATAGACAATTAGGTGAGGATCACCAAGCATGTCATTTTTTGGTGTCAAACATGGAGGCATTTGCATGTACACATCTCGAAGTTTCACGTTCCTTGATACACGAGGATGGATGGACCGAGGTCTCGCATAGAGGGCGGTCGAGAAATGACCATCAGCGTCCAACTTTCGATCATGCAGCTAACATAGTTGGTATTAAGCAAACTGTTGGCCCAAGATAAGGCTGATGGGATGAGAGGTGGCTTCATAAACACCATTTTCCAAGGCAAGTCATCCCTGACCTTAGAGGAGGCGGCTCTATCTCCCCATCTAGAACAACCACGCTCTTTCCTGATTATCCCCCCATCGATCCTCCCCTACTGTGTATCTCAACGATCTCTTGATCGTAATTTCCTCTTTTTAGGAGATGCCATGTGGCTCCATGTCCCTTGTCCTTTGTCGAACCCTCCTGGCGAGCATGTGATCGCTGCTTCCCTTTCCAATCCCGTGACATTTGGTGTCATCACTCCAGGTCTCCCTCCGGTCTTAGGAAAGTAGCAAGCAACTCTCCGGCCCACCTCCCTTTCCTTCTTTTCACTCGTTGACCCTATTGTTTCCTCAGTTACCTTTTCTAAGCCCTTCCTCTACACAGATGGTGGACAGGTGTCGTCTCCTCTCGTGCCCCTTTCCCCCCCTTTTCACTCATCCAATCGTGTTAGTGTGGGTGTACACATACAAACTGCTCCTTCATCCCGTTCTTCCCAAGCTCTTATACCCTCGCTCTCTTTTCCCTCTCTCTCTCCACCCTCTCTCAATGCCATCTCAAGCTTGCAACCCCTTCCTCCTGCACCCCCTCTTGGTATGCCCTCCCCGAGCCTCATTATTTCACCTCAGCATTTTCCTCTTAATTCATCTCCTCCTCTTCTCTTCCCCCATCTCTCAATCTTGTTGGCACCATTGCCTCGTCTAATCAAGCGTTGATGTCGAGCCCTACCCAGCCTGATCACCATATAGTCTTATGCACAAGTTGTCTGGCAAGCCCATCCTTAGCCATCTATTCCACCCCTCAACCTACCTTTTCACCCGTAGGTAGCGTTTGTTAACTTTTGCTGCAATCTCCCTGGGAATCACCCCTGTTGTGGCTTTCCTAGATTCTGGGATGGAGGTGAAAATTGGCAGTGGGAAAGCTAGAAACCCTATTTGATAATCTGTGGTGCTGATAGTTTCACCTGTTTGGTAATGAGAAAGTTGCTTGTAATATTGTTCATTATGTATTTCATTGTTATAATATGTGAAATGTTATCTTAAAGAATGAGATGAGAGATATAAGATGGATTAGACTAAAAGCTCCAAAGCCTAAAAATGTCCTAATTCTCCAACACCTTCCATTTAGTGTGATCAAATAATAAGCGAAAAAAACATGTCTCTCACCATTAAAATACTGCAATTAAATCTATAAAATGACATTTAATTTCCCCTTGAGCTAATCAAGAGCCATCAAAACTCTGAGGTCTAATTCATCCCTGAACACCCACTTCTTCAATGATTTAATGAAATCCCCCAAAATTCAAGAACATCTTAAACTAGCAATTCATGATGAACACCAGTATTTGGACCAGATCTAGAGTCCAACACTGATCAAGAAGGAAAAAAAATCCATCAAAATCAAGCAAATGGTATGGTACTCAAGAGGAAAGAATCTGATTGAGAGGAAGGAGATAAGATCAAGAATATCAAGAGAGACTAATAAAATTTTTAAAGATAGCGAAAGACAAGCACCCATCAGACAAATTACGCGTTGTATATTAAAATAGTCATACCTAATTAAGAGAAAGGTAATAAGAATCAGACTGTCATAAGAAACCAACAAATTTTCACATTAGAGAGAGACGACAACAAAATCATGCAATCATGAAAATCAAGAAGAGAAAACGCCTCGTGATCAGAAGAAATGCATCAGAAAGGGGAAGAAAGGGTCAAGAGAGGAAACAGAGAGAATAAATAGAGAGAGGTGGCCTCTGAAATCTCACAGGATTATGATGCTCGTGGGCCTCATTCCAAAGCATGCACAAACGAGAGAGGAAAGATACAGAGTGAGAGAGAGAGAGAGAGAGAGAGAGAGAGAGAGAGAGAGAGAGTTATGAGAGAAGACAAAACAGAGTGAGAGAGGAGATAAAGAGTGGATGAAAGATAATTCAATAGAAGCCCCAATTGCCTACATTGTCGAGTCAATTGGGTTGTCCCACTTTAGGGTTTTGATGCTCAATCCACCATTGATATCAAGGATCCTCTCTCCTGAATTGTCTGAAGCTCCTGCAGCTGCTGGGCACTCCATGGTGAGGTCAGAGAGAGACCTTGAGAGGGAAGAGGGGTTTGAAGAGTCAGGGGCAGAAGAAAGGACAAAGCTTTTAGGGTCATCACTTAAACTGGACCGAATCAAGGAGCTTTTAACGTCGTAACCCTTATTGGATGGTTGCAAGGGATTTTTAGAGTCTTCACCTTGCATGGACAGCTGAGAGGGATTTTTAGAGTCTTTACCCTTATCAGACAATTGTGGGGTGCTTTTAATGTCCTCACCTATCTTGGACGAGTTTTGCATTGTTCTCACTATCATGTATTGACCGCCCTCAACAAAAAGAATTTGCCTTAGGATGAAGTCATACAAAGTAGGAAGAGGGGGAATAAAGGCAGAAATGCCTCTTCAACAGGGGGTTGGGGGAGCTTTGACCTGCGACGTTAAGCTTTGGAAGGATTTTTACTATTCTTCTTTTGCTTGACATGCTTGACCTTTTGAGCTTGTGGCAGGGATACCACATTTGCTTGATGAATAGCCTCCCTCTTAAGGCTTTTCATTTTGCCACGACCATGATGCACTTTCCATAGTTCGTGGGCCTTGACATGGGATTGAGGGAAGATGGGAGTTTGAACCTGTTCAAGAGTTCTGATCTCATGAATCTTCTTTGAAGGTAAAGGTGATATGTTTTCTATGACAACCTCACTGCTTTGTATGAATCCTTCCAAAATATCAAAAAACCCCTAGCAGCGAGATAAATCATGTCCTTTGAATTGGTGATATTGGCACCACAGGTTTTGATTTCCCTCCTTTACATGCTTCATATTTCTAGGTGCACAAGGTGTGACCATTCCCTGTCGTGCCAATATATCAAAGAGAACAAGAAACGTATCGGGGGATAGTTGGCTCACAAGAGCACTGTAGGATTGTCTCTCTTGCATTGTTATCATGTGCACAGCCTCTGCAGTTTCAAAAGCTTTCTTAAGGCTATCCAGATAGATCTGTCCTTTTCATATTAAGGCCTCATTGTGCTCTTTAAGTTGAACACAATCTTACACAAGGTGTCCTAACATTCGATGATAGGCACAGTAGTTCCTATGATTGATGAGTCCTGCTTGTTCCGGCCTTCTCATCGCAGGAAGGGTTACCATGCTTTGTTTTATTAGCATCTACAAGAGAGTTGGTACCCAAACTTTGTTGAAACTGTATTGCTGGTTTAGTCTTTGTTGGAATTGACCGGAGTGGTACAGATTTTGCGACAGGGATAATCTATTATAATTTTGAGAACGAGGCTGCTGCTGTTGGGGCTCCCCTTGACCCCTGGGCGGTATCATCCCTCGAGAAGTGTCTAATGCCTGAAGAGGATTGACATTAGCTAAAGATATAGAGTGAAAATGTGTGGTCATTAGTGCTGTGATGACCACGTTTCTTTGCTGGCCAGCACGAGGGTTAAGCATTGTGGAATTCAAACCTTGATTTTCCCTTGAACTTTGATCATGAGTCCCATTGTGATGTCTCAGTAGGCTCTCGATCTTCACTGCCTTAGAGATCATGTCCAAGAACATAATGGGTTGGAAGCTTCGACATGAAGAGAAATGTCTCTCCTCATGTTTTTATGCACGTTTGAATGGCATCGATCTCGAGCATGGGGTTGGTTTGGTACACCGCCAAGTCTCTCAATCTTTGAATGTAATCATTAACGGGTTCATTGATTCCTTGGGTCATGGTGAGAAGCTCTATAGCATGAACTTCCCATTCTACTTCATAGAAGCGCTTGTAGAACAAGTGCTCCATTTCTTCCGAAGAATGCGCTTAATTAGGTGGTAATCGAGCGTACCGTTAAAGGCATGTTTGACTATGCCGAACAAGCAGTCGGGAGTCAGAAGCTGACTCTTGACACACAAACACGAAATGTGCAACATGTTGTTATGGTGACCCCATGTCATTGAAGATAGGTAGTCTTCCTTTTTTATATCCTAAGGGGAATGGCACTTGATCAATAAAAGGTGGATTAGGCTTTTTATAGTGAATGTTTCTTGAGTCTTCGCCACTTGTAAGCCTCGGATACTCTGGTTGATCAAGTTTTGAACATCCTTTTGAGTGAATGTGGGTAAAGCAGCTTGGGAAACCGTATTAGTTGGGCCTTCAGGAAACCCAGGGAGGTTTGGAGGCCTCGAAATAGGAGAAGGTGGACGTCTCCTTTCTCCTTCTGCACGGCTTGGATTGGGAGGAGAGTTAACCTCCTGATTCAAAAATCCCCCAGCTAGGCAAGTATTCTCTAGGCCTGTGAGCCTGTCTATTATATTGTTCATCATAATATTATAGCGAGCCATCAAATCTTTAGGTTAACCATCATTACATCAACTCGTTCGCCATGATTCTGCAGTTCAAACATAAGAGTGGTCTTGACTCTTTTCAAGCCACGATTCTGTAGTCCAAGTATCAAAGGCTCGGCTTGCCCTGATTATTCTTGAGAATGCTCAGGGATCGGGTGAGTATCGGCTCTGGACAGCCTTGGGGCCGCATTGCCGACGAGCATGGTGCATGAAGGCCTTCGGGCCATCTTTCAACTTGGATGGGCTCGAGACGGCCTTGGGGCCATATCTCACTCAAGCTCATGACAGCCTTGGGGCCGCGGATCGGGTAATTGCTCGTGATAGGCTTGAGGCCATGGTTCGAACAAACTTGGCTTATCCTCTTGGACCTCTATGACGCAACAGTGTACCATGTCACTTGCCTCGAATTCCTCCATTGTTTGCAACGGATAGAACATGTTTCGCTTTAGTGGGTCTTCTAGGGTTGAAGACTCTACTTTCCTTTTACAAAGTGGTACTTCCATTCCCTTCCTCTGCTTAATCCAAAATTGGAATTGAATCGGACATCCAGATTGAGTGGGTTGTCTCAAAGTGATGAGAGCAAAGTCAATCAATTCGGACAATGTATGGTACCCTGGGAGAAGGGAGCTCGGAGTCGATTTTAGAAGTTTAGGTTTGCTTGAAGGGGAGGGACACTGCTTTGTCGCTTCTTGGGGAACCATCTTGCCCCGAGTCCAGCCTTGGGGGCTAGTTCGCATGTATGAAGAAGGAGTCGAGAGGATAGTGCTTGAAGGGAACTTCTTCGAGTACTACATGGTCATGGGTTTCTGGGTGGCCAATGGCACATTCGATTGCCCTTATCTCTTGCACTTGATAGCAACCTCGGACCTGCACGTGTGTGTGCAGTCCACAGCAGTGTTCAAGGTGGTTCGTGATCCACCCCCAGGTGAAGTGAAAGGCTTGATATTTGAAATACCTGCCTTTGCAATCTGAGTGGCCTTAGGGCCATTTGCATGTACGTGCGCATTTTTACGGGACATTCGATTGATCCGAAGGTCGTGTGCTCGTTTGGGTGCAGCCTTGGAGCTGCCCCGAGCTGAATGACTAACATACAATGCATTAATGGTCTAATGACCAAGTGTTACGGGTCCGAGTCCCAAGAGGCTCGAAGCAGGTGAGGTAGTCGAGGAAAGTTCTTGTTTGCCATGTTTTATCACAGCAATGGTTGAACCATCCCCCATATGTGTGTGTTGGAAATATAGCCTATCAAGGCCTAAATTCCAGTAACCTCTCATTCAGTGGGAGCGATTGAGAGATTGAAATCTTGGCGCCTTGCGAAATAGAGTCCAGATTCTTTTACCCCAAGTATACATGAGGCATTGAGAGTTCACGTGTTGAGAAAGTAATTTCTCAAGGAGGTGTGAGGGTCACCTCCCAGTTAGGATTGTATAGGTTAGCCTCATGTTTAGCTGTAATTGGCGAGGGCTTGGAGAATCCAAACGAGAAAAATAGAACTCGAGTACTTATTGAGTATTCGCGTTGTAAGGAATGGTCAAGACTTATGGGACATAAGTTTGTATCCTTACATAAGACCATTCCATGGAATGCGCATTTACATTTCGTACGTGAAACCACTCTTCCAAATAAATTATCCTAGTTTGGAAGAGTCAGTGCACATGTGCTTTAAGAGGACTCCTGTAATTGAGTTAGATCATGTCCCACAAAAGTACACCTGTAATCCATTGAGAGCTGGTTAATCAAAAGTTCTAGCTCAACGACTTCGATATGGCCAATTATATGTCCCTGCTTTAGACGGTGGAACATAAGTCTATTTGATCGATCTGAGACTGGACGGAACATCATTCGGAACTAGCCCAATGGAGTACTCCGATACCTACACTTATTGGCCTGAGATCTCACTATACTTTTTGTCATATTTTATAATTGTTAGAAAAATATACTAGTTACTCAAAATATTTGAAATATTTTTTGTGTATTTTAGAGAATTTTTATTTGCTCAAAAATGAAGTTTTTTTCAAATTTTTTGGCTTAAATTCTACTTTAGTCCTTACCTGGTAATGCCAGTGGCATCCAAGTGGCCATAGGGTTGCCACGTGGCACCCCACGCCTCACCCTAGGATCACCGCCCAACTGGCCGCTGATCCCTAGGTAGAGGACTAGATTGGCATTTGGTTGCTTGTTTTATGAGTGTTGTGGTGTCTTGTTATATATTGTTATATTTTGTTATATAGTGTTATAACTTAAGGCATCCTTTCTATCACGCCTTAATTAACTCACACATGAGCCATGCATGGTATATGTGAAGTTTTATTTATTTATTTATTTAATATTAAAGAGAAAATAGATTTTCAAATTTGAACCGTCTTGTTTCCCATGGGTAAGGTCACAAATAGGAGAATGATGAAGTCCCCAATTTTGGACGAAAGAGGAGTGATTGAACTCCATTGCAATTTTAGATAAAGAAAGAAATGATATGTTTGTTCAATGACAGTCTGAACCAACTATAAAGTGGCATATCCCCAGTGGAGTCGCCAGTTGGTTAGGGCCTGATTTTCGCTTCGCGCGCAAACGGCGTACCAGCACGGGGGAAACCCTCTCTCAAACAATCGCGAAGAGACTACACATCTAGGTGTTTTAGACATACACGTTGCTCCTCTTGATGCGGATAGTAACCAACAACAAGAGATATTTTTATTGACAACAACGCGTTTTAGACGCTTACCTCATCGTTTGAAGGGTTCGGGGATACGCCCGGGTAGGCACCCTCTTAAAATAATTACGCAGCCCTCCGGCTGTCTGTCAGCGTGGTTTGGACACAAACTCTCCTCAAACTAGACAAATCATCTCAGTTCTTCTTCTCAAGAATCGCAAAGTAGATTCAATTAAAACGCTCCTCTCTGATGGTGTAATTGAGTGGGGACGGCTGGCAAAGAAAGAATGAAGAAGAAGGGAGATCGAAGTTCTCTTACTCACTTGTGCTACGAAACTCAACAATCAAAACAACTAAAAGAGTTGGAACTCTCTTAATCACCAACCCAGGATAACTCCACCCAAGTGAGGGAGGGCAAGAGTATATCTCTCACAGCTCAACTCAACTTTACGGAGTGGAAGTTAGAGCGGTAATAAGAGAATTGAAACTCTTAAAATAATATTGAAAGCACTAAGTCAGGCACGTAGTGGCTAACAGGTACTATCAGTGTGCAATAGGGGGTAAAGAAGAATCGTTGTAAGGGGTGTGTTCGGACGTGCGCACAGATGCTAATGGAGCAAGGAAATAAAGGCAGGGTCGCAGGATGTCGAAGCCGCTGGTGACGAAGACGTAGGTGACAAAGCCGTTGGGACGAAGCTGCTA
Source organism: Amborella trichopoda (assembly GCF_054954075.1). Classification (NCBI taxonomy): domain Eukaryota; kingdom Viridiplantae; phylum Streptophyta; class Magnoliopsida; order Amborellales; family Amborellaceae; genus Amborella; species Amborella trichopoda. Next base: position 60,736,968 of record NC_142336.1, on the reverse strand, counting down.
GGGTGGAGACACCCCGTGGAGTTTTTATGCATCAGCTAAACTATTGAGCCTTCTAAAATCCTCCACACCCAGCAAGTGTGAACCATTCATCACCTTGCGAAACCGACCCCTGAATAAAAGCCGCACCTATGGTATTTGTTGCCCCAGGGAGCTTTATGCAAGTACAACCCCTATCTTCTTTGTATTACCAAGGAAAGCAAAGAAGCCACGCATGATGAGCATCTGATGATGATCGTCATGAATAAAAGTGAGAGCTTTAGGCGGACATAGCCATGAAGCTATGGGTAAAATTTACCAAAAAAAAAAACTGGGTATGGTAAAAACCCGAAAGGGCACCATGAGTAAAAATAACAGACAGACATGGTCATGAGCCATGAGTAAAAGTCTTCTGAAAATAAGAAACCGGACATGGTGAAAACTTGAAAGGGTGCCATGAGTGAAAATGGAATTACGCTTAAGGAAGAGCAGAATTCTCAAGTACACCTGAAGACCAAATGGACTTCACTGACGCATCGGATAATTAGAGCGAATTTTCTCATAATTCAGACGATGCAATTGAGCCCGAGGACTTTTGATCGAAGCTTGTTTTGTTTAAACAATCAATCTTCTTGATGATCATGTTTCTAATTTCATTGCTCCATAGATGAACGTAATGACGTTGAACTATTTGAACATGGATGAATGCAAAAAAATCTTGTTTCTCACATCGAATCGCATTATGTACATAATAACTTCAATTTTTTTTTAGCAGAATGCAGGTTGATGTTAGAAACATCGGATCAGCTTATGTTATAAAGAATTTGAACATAAGGTGATCCGATGTTTGTAACATCGAACCGACTTCAGTTAAAAAAAACATCAAATTTTTTTGAACAAAATACAAACATCAGACCAGCTTCTGTTCTAAAAAAATGAAAATAAAACGGTTCGATTTTTCTAACATCAAACAACAATCTGTTCAAAAAGATTTAAACAGAATGTGATCTAATGTATATAACATTGGACCGTCTTTTGTTCTAAAAAAATGAATAAAATTTCTTCGTAACATCGGATCAGCTTCTGTTTTAATAAAAAAGAACAGAATGCGGCCCGGCTTTTGTTCTAAAAAAAATTAAGAACGCAATATGTAATATCGGACCGGCTTCTGTTCTAAAAACAATGAATATAAGGCAAAAAAATTTAGGATATTTGGGTATCAAAACATCCTCCTCTAATGAAATTTCTGAGGTAGAGCGTCGCACATATATAAACTTTTTCCTTTAAAAAAGCTAATCTAGGTTTAAATCTGCGACTAATTTCCGGGAAACTTTCACTGGTTGACCGAGGATTAAGAGTTTCAGACGTTGCATAATTTGGCACCATGATTAAATATCTCGCCCACAGGATAGCAACTACAGGCAAGATTCAATGTTTTGCAAGTTTCTCAGAAATCAAAAATTGAAATAAGGAAAAAGCAGAAAAAAAAAATGTAAGAATTGAAATGGAAAATCTCATGAGATGCTTAGCCATAAAATATCTCAAGATAAAACAGTTCATGCTCACTAGTCCCTACGGTGCATGCTACATGGGAAGCTCCCCAACAAGCATGAATATCCCTATGCTTTGTGAGGTATAAAACACATCTTCACCAACAATAAAGTTCCTTTGAAAGATGAATATCTCAACACAACGAGAGAGCATAATCAGGGCATACCAGATGATTTCCTACTGCTCAGCAGAATATGTGATCCACACTAAGAAATTAGAATAAGTAAATACAATAGCCATTTTCCCAATCCCAAAATTATCAATTGAATGCAAAGCCGCCCCAAGAAGGTCAAAAAAAAACACAAAAAAAAGGGGAAAACTTCTAACATGGAAAATTGGATGACATGCATGCCATGGACAGCGGTAGGGTATGTGTTGCGGCCTACCATCATCACCTGCAAATGCACCAAGGGCATCGAAGGTTCCCAGTCAAATGAGCATGTTACCCACCAGCTACTAAGGACTCTCCCCACCTCGTCCATTGCCTTGTCTCCAGATGGGCAAGATATTCCCTTGCTTTTGTAATTTGTCTCCTCTTACCCTATTTCTCTAGGCCTTCATCTCATTGTTGACTTTGCGTCCCCCTTCTTTATTAGTGCCGTCAACCTGATTCCTTGCTCTTCTTCTCTTCTTGGCTTTCAATTCACCATTGCCATGATATTTACTTCCTTTCCTCATCGCATCCTCCTGCTCCCTTGCCTTCTCTCCACATGGCAGACTTTCGGCCTTTGTTTAACCATTCCAATGATGTTCCTTTTCTTTTTTGTCTGCCTCTTCCCATGCTCTTTTTCTCACGGATTCCGCTTCACTGTTGCCCTTACACCCCGCTTCTTTCCACACACCATCTGATGGTTTCCTTGCACTTCTTCTCTTGGCTTCCGCTTTGCTGTTTCTATGATATTCCCTTCCTTTCCTCATACCTTCCTCCAGTTCCCTTGCCTCCTCTCCACATGGCAAACTTGCAGTTTTCAGTTCTCCATTTTTGTAATATTCAGTTTCTTTCCTCACGTCGTTTGCCTCCTCCCTTGCTCTAGCTTCTGTTTCACTGTTGCCATTACAATCCTCATCCTTCTTCTTGCCATCTGCCTCTTTCATCACTCTTTTTCTTCTACTCTTGGCTTTCATTTCGTTCTTGCTGTGATATTCACTTTCTTTCCCTATACCATCCACGTGTTCCCATGTCTTTTCACTACAGGGTTGACTTTCGGTGTTCGTCTCTAAGTTGTCGTGATACTCCTTTTCTTTCCTCATGCCATCTGCCTCTTCCCTAGTACTAGCTTCTGTTTCACTAATGCCTTTACACTCCCCATTTTTCCTCGGGCCATCCGCCTGTTTCCTTGCTCTTTTTCTTCTTCTCTTGGCTTTCATTTCACTGCTGCTGTGCTCTCCGCTTCCTTTCCTCATACTGTTCGTCTGCTCCGTTGCCTTTTCACCACATGGGAGACTTTCAGCTTTCATTTCTCCGTTGTCACGATATTCCATTTCTCTCATGTGGTTTGCCTCTTCCCTTTTTCTAACTTCTGTTCTGCCTGAGCAGTTACATTCCCCTTCTTTCCCCGCACTACCCAACTGTTTCCATGCTCTTCTTCTCTTGGCATTCATTTGGCCATTGTCAGGATATTCGCTTCCTTTGCTCATGCCATTTGCCTGCTCCCTCGTCTTTTCTCCACATGGGAGGCTTTCGGTTTCCATTTTAATTTCACCATCATATTCGCTTCCTTTATGTGTGCCTTCCACCTCTTTACCTGTTCTTTTTAACGGTGCAACACCCTTGGCTTCTGTTTCATCCTTGCTGTGACATTCCCTTTCTGTCCTCTTATTGCCACATGTGTTATTATTATTATTTATGCCATTGGTGCACATCTCTTTGGACAGCCCACCAAAAACATTAGAGAAGGCAAACTTGAGGTTTGCAGGGGTTACAGACTCTCTCTCCTGGTGCTTGTAAAACTTCTTCACAAGTTGATGAGCCAATCTTCCCAAATAAGCACCTGACACAGAATTTGGAACAGGTCTGCATATAGTGGCATGACAATCAACATCAGAAAGTCTCAATAGGAAGGAAAAGCAAAGCAAGAGATTTGAACGTTTTTTCTAAGAAAAAAGTAAGATTTGAAGTTTCACAACCTTTTCAAAGTAACACGGCCATGAAGAGCAGAGTCCTCATGCCACAATACCCGTGCCAGAGTCAAGTCTCGCTTGGTAACCAACTGAGGAACAAAGAGTGGAAGCATTATAAGACCCGTAACCATCACATCCGACATCAAAAATTAATATGCCATAGCAGAGAGGGCCTCGTAGGCCATCTAGCCACAGTAGAAGAATGGCACAGGCATGTCTTTCATCCCACATGTCACCCGCTACTGTGGTGGAGCTTTAAACACCTAATATCCACAGAACTGAGGGAAAAAAATGCCAAAAGAGAGAACAGCAAGGGAACCTTTTTAGGAATGATAACTCCTTCAGGTAGTCTAGGTACATGCGCATGCACACACGGGAGTTCATAGAATACAGATCTGAAAAAAAAAAAAATAAACTAAATACAAAAATAAACAAGAAATTGTCACCCTTACACATGTACACTATTAACATTTCAGGAACGGCAATTACAACGGACAATATGACTTACATAACTTGACTCCCAGCTATGTTCTCCATCCCTTCAACAGGTGCAACAATTAATGGAGGGCAAACGACTTTATCGGAAATGTACACATATCCATTCATTCCATCACTACAGTCAAAGCACTACATTAGTGTGCAACACATGACCTCTCAAAGTGGAGGGAAACATAAAATTCCTCTAGTTGTCTGAACAAGCATGTTAGGAGGTAAGTATACATATGAATAGACAATTGAAGGAGGATATATCTGCTATTTGGTTATTTCTATAACCATGACAAGCTGTTGAAACCCTTTCTTAAAAGCCCGCATTTGGCCTCAGACTTACCAGGGTCCCGAGCAACTTGGCCGGATTGAAATGCCCGAGTCAACAGAGTCTCAATAAAGAAAATGTACAAGAATCTTTGAGTCGGGTCAGACTTTTAGTCATCCAAAACCAGCATCTAGGTCCAAGCGACTTAAGGCCAATGTTCGCAAAATTCGCCTAGGCAACCAAAAATGCCTAGGCAGCAACTAGGTGGACCCCTAGGCAGCTTGCGTCTAGGCGCCCGCCTAGGCATAATAGTTAATTTATTATTTCGTCATTTGGAAGATGAAATTGGGCCAATATCGAATTGTTTTATGAACAAGTGATGTTTTTTTGTACATTGTGTGATGTTTTGATATTCTATTAATTTTGTTACTGTTTTGATATTTTTACATATTTATGGATGGAAAATTTACCGATTTGAATTTATATTTTGTGATTAGTCTTAAACTTTGAATGAAAATTGATATTTTGTGAATATTTGATAAATAAAACCAAACCTTATGGATATTAGTTGATAGTTATGTTATATCTTAACTCAAGTTATGTGATTAAATTTTTTTTTAGATTGATATCATATACTCATAGCTTCATATTATGTGATTTTTGTTAGCTTGGAACTTTGGATAACCAAATATGAAACATTATGTGGTTTTTAATATTTCATTTTGTTTCCACATGTTATGAAGTTTGGAAGTTTCACAATATTGTAAAGTTTCTTTTTTTATGTAGTTGCATTTTCTTTTTTGGAAAAGTCATTTATGAGTCAGTGGGTGCAAGAGCTTGTTGACTCACTAACAACCATCTCTAAGATGGACATTGTAAAAAACTCATAGCTAAAATGAATTTAAACGGTGTAGAAATTTTCTGTAAAAAAATCACATTTTAAATATTGTAAATTTTATTTTTTTTCATATTCATTATCATCTTAACCTAGACCATGAATCCCTAAAATTTTGGATTAAAAATCAAATTCTAAGATAAGTGGGGGCCTGCCCGCATGTGCACAGTATGAGTCAACTGACTCACAGAAACCCAATTCATTTCTTTTATATCTACATTTAAAACTTAAATTTTTTTTCTTATGTTTTTTCTTAGTACTTTAATCTTGTGTATTTCACAAGTTCACTTATTAGGTGATTCACATTGATACTCTATCAATTATTGTGTCTCTATGACAATGTCTTGTAATGGATCAAGCAAGGTAATCCAGGTTAGAAGTATCGATCTTGTCCAAATCCCCTTAACAAGAATAGAGTGGGGTGCAAGTTTTGTAAAAAGTCATATAATGTCGACATCAACACATTGAAGAAACATTAGCCAACATTTGAGGGGATGTCGCCCCATGCACTCTAGTGCCAACTGAGGTTAGGAGAGAGATGAAAGAGCACTTGGAGGGGGTGAAAAACAAGAAGAGGAGGCGAGGAAAAGACATGAAGAAAGTTTATGGAGTGTAGATATTTTTGGAGTTCGAGAAGAGGAAGAAGACGTTTATATTAAGGTTGGATCTTCTAATAGGCCAAAAAGAAGCGGGCCTATGGATGCTTTCTTCCCCCGCCTGATCCTGAGATTCTACCATGATAACAGGCTCAAATGTTTAGAGACCCACTTCAAAAAAGAAGACAGAGTTAAGGTGGCCCAATATAAGGCAAAGCGGGTCTTCCCAGCAGGCATTTCTTAACGCCACTAACTTGAGTAGCGTCCACACTATGTTGGAAGGAGTGGGTCAATTTGGAACCAAGGTTTAAGGCTGAAACTGCATATGAGCTTAAAGGGTCATTCCTTAGAAAAGAAGTGGAGCTCACCAATAACTATTTGAAGATCCATAGGTATGTGTGGGGTATATATGGTCGCCCAGTCATAAGAGGCAAAAGCATTATGAATTTGATAATGAATTGTCCAATAGGGGCAATGTTCTTGAAGTCTATGGATGCTTTTGACGAGTTTAATTTTGTGGACCAGTGCATATAGGAGATAGGGGAGGATAAAGTGGTCCAAGTATCAACCAATATGTTCTCAGCTAATATGGCAGCTGCAAGATTATTGATGGAGAAGAGGCCACATATTTTCTGGTCCCATTGTGCAGCACACTGCATAGACCTCGTGCTTGAGGCCACATATTATGCCCACCATTTTTTCTTTTTCTTTTCTTTGACTCTTTTACCCATGATGCCCTTGCGGGTTTTCGTCATGTCCGTTTTTTTTGAGGAAGTTGTTATACGTCAAAAATGACATATAACAACTTACCGCTTTAGATGTTCAAAAAAGCTCCCGAGGCCTAGCAATGGCAAGAGGCCCCTCATGGAGGGATGGTTTTGTCATTTGCTGAAAAGAGCCTAGAGGTATTTTGGTCATTTGGGCCAAATACGGTATTAATATTTTTATTAATTAAATGTGTATTTTTTGACAATCTTGGGTGTTTTTGAGCATTCCACCCCTGTTTAGTGGTTGCTCTATATAAGGAAACCCACAGCATTTGTAATCTCTCTCTTGGAGGCTCTTCATTTTGGAATAAAATACTTTAACACTTGAGTGTTTTAGAGAGAGATTCTTGAGTTTTTAGTTTTTGGTTTTGCTTTGGTTGCAAGTTCAAGGTTCAAAACGAGAGGAGAGAGAAACATTTCTTACAGAGAGAAAATACCCCTAGAGCAGAATACTCCCTAGGATCCACAACTTCCATACACCTTATAGCCTATCCCAACCCTACTCCATACACCATACACCCTAGAGTACCATACACCTTAGCCTATCCCAACCCTACTCCCTACACCATAGTCCCCCATGAACCTTAGCCTGCTCTATACAGCTTAAGTTCCCATATACCACACCTTAACCCAACCTACATCATCATCAGATGCTCCTTTGGATCCACTTGAACACCCCGAGTGGTGATTCCATAGAGTTGTCTAGTTCACATTTGAGTTTTGGGGTCGTGACATGTATTCATTAGTTGTTTGTCATGTTGACTTTTGATGCATGGCCGAGTATCGCCTTTATAAATTTGTGTATTATTTCTAGTTTACTACAATGACATTTGGGATTTCAAACGATTTGATGTGTCTTACAATCTCTGAGTCTTTCTATTTGTAAATCTGTTCTCTAATATTTGATTTTTTTTATCACGAGGGGTTGGGGGGCTCTTAAACCTAAAAACTCCCTAAAGGCCTACAACCCTGCCCTAAGAACTCCCTAGTCTTTTGTCATTTTTTCATTTATTTTTTTAAGTTTCTTGGGGGGCGGGGGGGTTTCGTCCCTACCTGTCCCTGTTCCTAAATGCCCTCCTATGCTTTTCTGGACATAGCTTAAGGCTAGTCCGAGCCCCAGGTCAACAATTTCTTTGAATACTGGTTTGAACTGCCAAGTATACAAGAGTTCAGAACAAACTACATATGAAAGCTTTCCAAGCAGACAATCACCTAGTCAAGTCACATTATGGATATGCATAAGTACCCCAGAAAATTAATTATCTAGAACACCTAATGGTTATGCCCATCTGCTTATCCAAAAATATCTAAATGGGCCCCACCAAAGTGTATGTTTCACACTTCACATCTATCGTACACATCAAATTATGATTTACAGTGCATATATTCAATGTAATCCTATTCATGTGATATTTGAAATTTATAAAATATTTATTTTCTTAAATTTTCAAGAAAGGTGCTTGCCTAGGTAAATGATATCATATCCTCAGGGACGCTCACCGTAGTCTCGTGCCAAACCTCCAATTACATAAACCATATACAACATCAAAAGCATTGATGAGTAACAAATATGGGAATAGTAGAGGAAAATTTACCAGATAGCATATCATGACAGGGCATACATGCCACAGATTCAGAGAGATATAAGCTGGGGATTCACAAAACCCACAACTATCCGTGCTGAGGTAGAGAGCAGTATTAAGAAAATGCATATTTCAGCACATTATATATTTAATATGATATTCAAAACTAAAAACTCTGTAATTAGAAAGAACGCATTTGGAGCATGTTAAAGAGCATTTATTCACACCTTATCTTAAAATCAATTTTCTCCTTTACACTTGCTTCTGGCAACCTAGGATAATTCAGATCTCGCCTGTATAAGGAAAGGATCTCCATTGCTAAAGGATGTGAAGTGTGCACAAATAGGATCTCTATGCCAACACTGTTTCTCTGTTTTTCTTCATCCTACAAGTCAACCATCTAATTAGAATAACCTAACTAAAACCAGTAACAAGGACATCCAGCTGAGTGTCAAAGCATCTCTGTAATTGCAATTCTCCTTCAGGAAAATCGCATCAATTCCATTCATAAACCATATCTTACCATTAAGGTGTGCTCCACCTTTGCAATTTCTTCAAGAAGACGAAACTCCTCTATAAATGGCAATTTGGGAATACCCTGTTCACTCAGAAAAAACAGTCAATCATTCAGATGATAAAGGATTATGAAAGAAGCAAAGATCCCCAGATGAGTTATATCCAATGTTTGCAAACTCCGACGAGTCTGCTCAGCCTGTGCACCCTGCTAAGCCAGTGCACACCAACCTCCCACCCCCAAAAACAAAACAAAAAAAAAGACCTCCAAAGAGGGAAGGAAGAGGTATATAAAAAGCTTTAGTACTTGGGTGAGTTGTTGTAGAAACTCCCCAAGCACTGTGAAACTCGGCCCAGTGTTGGTGGACTCGGCGCATCCACTAACAGGGGCGGAAAATCCAGCCCTCTTTTTCTTTGTTTTGGATCATTTTATACCAGCAAACCCCCACTGCCCCTTCTCTTTTTCTTATTTTTCCTTTGTTTTGGATCATACCCACACCCATTTGAACTCAAATTTTGCCCATAGTCTCATTTTTGTAAGATTTATCCATTTCATAATTCATATTAAAGCCAAAACAATCACATTTGATGGATATGAGAGGGAGAGGATTTCGACCTCGGTTTTGCCAAATTTCAAAATCTGTGATTTCTATGAAACAGTTGGTTGATCTTCACAAAAAGTGTTTCCTAGGCCTGTTTTTGGGTTCTTCATCCGTTCCTACGCTTGTTTCTTACCAAAGAAACAAAAATATTGGGTTCGTGAGTTTTAAATTTTGGATTTCCAGTTCACCCAGAATTTTCAAGAGCTCGGATCAACTAGATCCGAACTCAAACCCCAAATCTCATTTGGGATTTCCATTTGGATTCTCTGAGGAAGCTTTTACAAAGATTGCGGGCATCGATCTGCAACAAGCACGAAGGGGTTGGGCAATGGCCTTGAATTTTTGGGTAAATTTCATTGTTTTCAATTTGAATTCATATAAGTGATTTATTTTTTACTAAATCAATAATAATGGATTTAAAACTAATTTTGTATGTGCTTTTTATTTTTCTAAATTTCTATATTTTATTTTGGGATTTTTGCATTCTCGAGCAACTAGGGGTGAATTTCAGCAAGTCCCCCTCGGACTCAACCAAGTAACTTGAACCAGCCAGGAACCGAGGTCTGCCCCCAAGCAGCTTTCTCAAACATTATAACCATTATATCGCTTACAACATCGTAGAGTTGTGATCTCTGTGTGCACCCAATTAATTAAATTGCACAACCAAACAATAGACAATCAAGACATGCACAAGTGCCCATTCATGTACTTACATATATTAGCATCTCTTGGCTTCAATAGCCAGTCATGGGCATAAGAAGCAGGGTAGGAGCCTAATACTTAATATTTTAAATTTTGAATAATGCAGCTAGCCTTGCCAATGAAGGATTCTTATATTTGTTTTCCAAAAGTAACAGCAAGTGGATTAAGAATCTCAATCGTACCTGCCATGCAAAACGTTTTCCATTCATATCCACCTCAAAATCTGCCATAATAACATCAACAATAATCAGGAGCCTCAGGTGTAACTAGAGACTGGTTATAATTCAGTAACAATAGTATAAAATAGTCATACCACTAGGATAAAAATCAGCAATAGGCGACATTGGATCTGCCATCAGCTGCTGGTAAGATATTGGAAGCGCATGTGCACTGCTGACGGCACATGTAAGTAGATTCTTAAAAGGAAAATCAGTGCAAGCTACGAGCATTTTGGAAACAATGTTAGCAAACCTTGCAGCTGGCAGGACTCCCATTAGTTGAGTAAAAGGCTTGAACGGTACCCCCAAGGTGAACTGGATTCCTATTTGATCCAGACCATGAAAGTCAGATGCAAATGGAGCGTAATGATAAGGATAATACCTGCATTTGAGATTGTAACTGATGTGAAATTAATGCAAAGAAACATATAAAAGATACCGCCAAACAGACAAAATTCCAGAAAATTAAAAGCAACAGAGTCTTCAGTATATCAAAGAAAAGAAGCAAAATTTTAGAAAAGGTTTTTACGTAACAACAAATAGAAAAGAGAAGGTTTTTATGCAACAAGAAGTACAAGGACACAAATACCATAGATAACAATAAAATATTATAAATACAAAAAACAAAACTCAGCTCACACCATTGCCAGGAGCAAACTCCTTGGTAGTAGTAGTGCATGACCCAGCAGATCCCTTCAGTGTATTTCAAGACCTGCATCACATACCTCAGTGAATTGGTTGAAAGAGAGTAAGACCAAGAACATCTCAACTGTCAAAGATATAGTTTCAGATAATCAACAAGGCTTCTGATGGTAATGAACAAGTACATGACAGATATAGTCATTTCCAAAAACAGCCATACCCCCACACAGTTTTGACTACTTCCTGCCTGTTCTACGATGACTAAATGAAATCCAAGCCATCAAGGCTCGTCAAAAAAGAGATCCCTATCCACTACTTTCCATATATAAAGGAAATTATCAAATGGAGACAGAAACTATGGATTGGCTTACAGCATCTTTAATGAGTTCTTTGCGTTCATCTTCAGTCACAGCAGGAAACTTCTCAGCATAATACCTTTCCTTCCATCCTGGTTCCCCTAGTTTCACCTGTTAAATTCATGCTTTTAAAGCACCCGTATAACAAAGAAATGCCTTTCCATAACTAGATAGACACAAAGATAAACACAAAGAAATGCCTTTCCATAACTAGATAGACACAAAGATACCTATAAATACCTTGTCAACATCTGCACCTCCAAATTCCGGAGCAACTGACACCGCCGTACACAAACCATACATAACACTCTGTCGCTCCATTTCAACAGCCTGAGGTATACCAATCAAAATTCCTAGCAGAATGAGGATAAAGTAATTTAATCATGCTTGGAATGGTAAGTAGTAATTTTCCACAGCCCTTACGTTTTCACCACAAGTTTGTGAAGTTTCACTCATTGGTGTTGAAGTGACAGAAAATGATGACCAGAAATCTTTAGATCCTTTTGCTCGGGTAAAAGAAGACCCGCCTCTCCCCTGCTTGCTATATAGTTGATCCTTGCTTAAATTGTTCTTCTGGAACTGAAAGGAATTCAGCACATTAGTTAAAAAAAATGAGAAGTACAGACTACAGAATAGACCATTTAACTTTGGTGCAAGGAGGTCATAATCAACCTTGACCATTGGAGGTGAAATTGTGAGGGCTGGAGGTATCCTAGTGACAGGGCTCAAAGTCCAAATGAAAATTCTTTAAACTTAATGTCACACTTCGAGCTGTCGACTGAGACATCCAATAGCTATGGAAGATTGTGACCTCATTGTAGGTAAATGATCTCACAGTATCCTCATCATCATCCAAGCCTTAACCCAATTATTTGGGGTCAGCTCCGTCTCACAGTATGCAATCCCAAAAAATAAAGAGACTTTACCAGATTAAAAGAACCAAAAAGAAAACAGTCATCTACTTCATGAACAAAAATGACAATAAAACTAGTCCATAGGCCCACACAATGCATATTTCTGCTCAAACACTATTAAACACCAAATTCCTGCAACTTATGAGAGCAAATACAAAAGGACTAAAGACCCAACATTTGCTTATTGTCAAGTAAATTGGTAATTTCCATACCAATCATCATGAATTAAACCAAATGCGCACGGGAACCATTTGAGTATCCCTAAGGTTGTCGACGACAATCTTAATTGGAAATTCATTCCACCACGCTAATAGGAGCAGCACTAACCAACAAATATAGCGGGATCTTTTCCCTGGTCCAAAACCTCTCTACTCAAGCAATTTCAAGCGTATGGACGACTTTAATAACCTACATCATCAGGAAGATGTGAATCCAAACACAACCTCAAACCAGGGGAAACAGTGACGACCTCCTTTCCTCAACATAGTTTTCTCTGATCAGCGTTCAGCGCTAAATAAGCTTTTATAACGATGGAAAGATAGGCAACAGAACAAACTCTCCTTGATGAACATTTTTAAGCCTTTCACGCCCATGAAAAATGCTTTGGTCAGTTTCCCAGACCCATAGGGGATCCCTCATATCAGGGATTTTGACAGCTAAAAGTGAAGACTCATACCATCTCATTACTCAAACACATATTACCCACCCTCCAGCACTCCTAGGCCAAGGCATTGAAATCCAAAAGGGACAGCCACCTTTCAAAATGCAGAGTCCAACTCACTGTGGTTCTCCAATTTCATTTCATACAGCCCTTAAGGTCAATTTCTGCTAAGATCGAGCAAACTCCTACAACTCAAAGATGTATGGCAGCTACATAAATAAAGGCTGCAATCCCCAGGTGGATCAGAGATTTACAAGTCCAGCATCTCCATGATGAATCAAACTATGTTTGCAGACAGTTTGATTCACTGGAAATTGGGTTCAAAACATTGTTTCCACAAGTCCACGACAGTTTCCACATCCAAGGTGAAAAAGAGCCCCAGTTCAAGGTACCAATACAACAAAATCTAAAATTTCATTCAAAAAAAAAAAAACTCTAAAGTTGACAACAATTGTAGTCTATGCATGAACCATAAACCACTCAAGCAGCACAACTTTTCAACCACACCCTCCCGCTGCCTCTCGCCTCAAAGATTCTACCCACAGCACAATCTCGTTTAGCATCTATAACATGAACCCATTCTTTAAGTACTGCACCTTCCAGACAACTCTACACACAAGATAACATCATTGACATACATTGAATTGAAGACCTCCTCTTCACCTACATTTGTGAATCTAAGATATGGAAGCTAATATGTCCTTTCAATCTTGCACCCTCCAGGCAACTACACACGATATAACCTCATGAACATAAATTAATGGATTCGATGGAAGATGCCCTCCTCGACTTTCCTTGTGAATCTAGGATAGGGAGAAGAATCTGTCCCTCTTATGCTATGGAGACAACACAATATACGGAATATTTTTCCACTAGTATACGACCAAAGTTACTAAACCAACAAAACAAGGAATCTCAGTGGAAGTTTAAATCAGGTCCTGGGTAGTTTGCAAAAATATCGCTTTGGAAAATGAAATAGACTGCATAAAGAGAAACTCAAGAGAAAATCATTGGCAACAATTGTAGATATAAGCAAGACATATAAAATAAACAACTCCATGCATAATGAGACATGTGATGCATATCATATCACCTGGTTACGCCTTCTAAATATGGCATCTTCATACAATCCAAGAACATGAACAAAATGCTCAACACGTTTCAAATCCACCTATTCATCCACAAATAAAAAGACTTTCAGATCCTCCTCAATAAATGAAAGAAGCTTCATGCATAACTTTGTAACATAAATAGGAAGCATAAATGCTTTGCTACAATTTTTTTCCTGATTGTCACACGCAGTGCTGTAGTTTCCAAGAGGGTGCATGTCCGAAAAGTAAAAGGGTATCAAGACAAGGTTTCCCAAAAGCATAAACTCTAGAAACACTAAAATACAAACAGAAGTTAAAAAATAAAACCCTATACAATTACATTTCAGAAAAAGTAACTCCTAAAGAATTTTTCCAGCACAAACCACAGCATGCAGCAGTTAAATAAAACATGATAAAGGTGTGAACATACTGCCTACCTCAGCGGAATTGGTCAAATAACCACCCATTTGGTTGAATTCCTTTTTGTAAACCGTAATGAGTAGGTCGATTGCACCCTGCCATAAGTCTCAAATCAATTAACAAGCTTAAGATAAGCCATGTAACATGTGGGCGCAGAAATCCAAGGATAAATGAAAGATACACCAGAATATCTAAGGTATATATGAGCCCCAAAGACAGAGAGAGAGAGAGAAAATAATATTACTCATGGATGAATTAAATAGCAACAATAGATTAGTCCTGTAAATTAAAGCAGGCTATATTAAAAGGGGGCACAGACCTCAGATATTTCCAATGACGGCATGTGGGGGAGAAAATCATTTCCAACAAACAAACACATAAAGACAAAATCATCAACCAATCTCTCCAAGTCAGCGTCCACTACGGCATCCGGTATTCTCATGTCATGCTTTAAATAGTCTCTCAGGACCCAAATGCAAAGAAACTGGAAATGATGGAAGGAAAAAGAAAATGACAGGAGAAATAATGTCAGAACAAGTAAGCCATATATCTCAAGGGTGAACTTCAAACAAAAGAAAAATAAAAGACAAATGTTGACCATAAAGAAACAGAAATAGTATTACTATATGATATCAAACACATTGAGCCAAGGTAATAACAATGGGCACCCACAATTGAAGGCCTGATATTCAAATGGTTTAAATTTAGCAATTGGTAACTTTTCTCATATATGATAGCAGCTGCATATGTTCGACTACTTTCAGGAACATGAAAAATTTCGAATCTTTTCTCAATCACAATTCATGTCCAACCTAAAGAGGCCAACGGAGAGCCAGGGGAGAGGCATGCGATAACAAAACAAATCTTCAAAAAGACCTTATTTTGGGAAATATAATTCATGACCATATGCAAAATTAACCTAACTAAAGGCAATATAAAGATTCAACAGCAGTCACAAAACTACAAATGCTAATCCATTACAAAAAGATGTTTGTGTTTCTTCTTTTTCTTGTTTTGTAAAAAAGAGAAGAAAGAGCAGATGCCAAATAACCTAGAGATTTTGACGAATCATAACACCATTTTTCAGCCATTCATTCCAGTAAATGCAGCTGTCCATTTTCTTGTGCCTGTGGGACTACCAAGGCTTCATGATGTCTACATTAATTCCCAGTTCATTTTGAGAGTAATTCGAGTTACCTGAAATTGTTTTTTGAAGGTGGTTACCTGAAATTGTTGCCTTGAGATCACTTCCTTCATAGAATAATTTGTTCTGCCTGAGTCTCCCTGCCTTCTTGCACCTGGAATTTGGAAAACAAGCTGCCGGGCTGCACGGACATCCTACAAATACAAGTGGCAAAAATGCTTTCAAATTACAAATAGATAATAGAATAGTGGCTGCATGTACTTCAACAGACTTCGCATTCAAACCTCTCTCAAAACAACGAAATGTATCTCATGAGTAGCCAAAGCCAGCATGATTAAGTCAGCATCCTGAAGCACCATTCAGCACAGAATCAGGTATATTTCACTCGCAACAGAGTGAAGATAAGCACAAACTAACACTCAAAACCAATGGTTTAAAAAGCGCATCGGTGACCCGGATCTAGCACCTCAAAAATCGATCCGGATCGGCGAATCGGCGATCGGGATCGGGAATCGGCTGAATCAATCGAATTAAAGCTTCAAAAAAATCCGAAAAAAATTATTAAAATTCATTATAAATGTTGTTTTTTAGGAATCCAATAAGAAATGAGGGTACTACATTATTAACATTCATTTTTTTCATCAATTTGTGAATATTGAGATGCTCTTTCCTTGTATAAACTTAAGTATTAAAATTACATCACTTAAAAGAAAAATTATAGAATTATCATGGATAAAATATGTAATTATACATAGACTATAATAAAGAGTAGACTAAATCAATGAAAGAATGGCCATTAAAATCTCGTTTTGGCGAAAAACCCTAATCCGCTAAAAAAACCCAAATTATTACAGCCTAACTAACTATAATCCAAAATTATTACAACCTAACTAAGTATAATATTATATACTGAAACTATAATTATTAGTTTACATCAATGATTTAAAAATCGACGAGTCAAACCAGACTCGCCCAGTTCGACTCGGGACCGGCAAAACCCGTGCCGGTTTCAGCACAAAACCGGAACCGCCCGGTTTTAGAGCAGAACCGCCGGTCCCACCCGGTTTTGTCCAGTTCCCTCTCGATTCTGGCGGTTCCCTCCCGGTTCTAGCCTCAAAAACACATTCACGTGTGTACGCGTCACGCGTGCGACACGCACCACTCCCACACGTGTGTACGTGTGACACGAGCGGTACACACTCTTGCACGTGCCACACACACTCCCACACGTGCCTTACGTGCGACACGCACATGCACGTGTGCACCGGCTCTAGCCGGTTCAAGCCTCAAAAACACCTTCACAGGTGTGTACGTGTCACACGTGCGACACACACCACTACCACAGGTGCCACACATGCGACACGCACATGCACGCGTGCATGTGCACAAATGCCCTAGTATTTTCATACTTGTGTTTATATTCCAATTACATAGTTATTTATATAGCATATTTGAATACTCATCCTTTGACGTAGGATAATTTCCAAACATCATTAAATGAAAACAGAATGTAAATATATGGTATTAATAAGCAATTTTAAACACATATGCTAGGGAGGCATGATGGTTATCACTAATGTTATGTGCTTTGACTTCTCAAGTTCGAATCTCCCCTTGGGCAATATAATAGTTATCCCTTCTTGAGCTAATTTTTGCTCCCCCTTAGGCATATAATAAATTAAAGTGTTATTTTCAAAATTTGTACGCATTTTATTAATTTTTACATTGATAACCAAATCTTTTATTTTATTTATTAATTTTTATATTATAAATCATGTAATATACTATTTTTCTTACAGTTGTCAATAATACATTTTAAATTAGATAATATTATAAAATATTTTTAATTTTTTATTATTTATCTAATAAAATAATTATAAAATATAAACTAATAATTATAATTTCAATGTATAATATTATAATTAGTTAGGTGTAATAATTTTGGATTATAGTTAGTTAGGCTGTAATAATTTGGGTTTTTTTAGTGGATTAGGGTTTTTAGCCAAAACAAGATTTTAATGGTCATTCTTTCATTGATTTAGTCTACTCTTTATTTTAGTCCATGTATAATTATATATTTTATCCATGATAATTCTATGATTTTCCTTTTATGTGATGCAAATTTAATACTTAAGTTTATACAGGGAAAGAGCATCTCAATATTCACAAATTGATGAAAAAAATGAAAGTTAATAATGTAGTACCCTCCTTTCTTATTGGATTCCTAAAAAACAACATTTAAAATGAATTTTAACAATTCTTTCGAATGTTTTTGAAGCTTTAATCCGACCGATTCAGCCGATTCCCGATCCGAATCAGTTTTTGAGGTGCCGTTTCCGGGTCACCGATCCGCTTTTTAAACCATTGGTTTACATTTTATAATTATTTTATTAGATAAATAATAACAAATTTAAAAAATTTTATAATATTATCTAATTTAAAATGTATTATTGACAGTTGTAAGAAAAATAGTACATTACATGATTTATAATTTAAAATTTAATAAATAAAATAAAAAATTTGATTATCAATGTAAAAATTAATAAAATGCGTACAAATTTTGGAAATAACACTTTAATTTATTATATGCCCAAGGGGGAACAAAAATTAGCTCAAGGGATAAACTATTATATTGCCCAAGGGGAGATTCGAACTTGAGAAATCAAAGCACATAACATTAGTGATAACCATCATGCCTCCTTAGCATATGTGTTTAAAATTGCCTATTAATACCATATATTTACATTATGTTTTCATTTAATGATGTTTGGGAATTATCCCACGTCGAAAGATGAGTATTCAAATATGCTATATAAATAACTATGAAATTGGAAGATAAACACAAATATGAAAATACTAGGGCATCTGTGCACATGCACGCGTGCATGTGCATGTCGCACGTGTGGCACATGTGGTAGTGGTATGTGTCGCACGTGTGACGCGTACACACCTGTAAAGGTGTTTTTGAGGCCTGAACCGGCTAGAACCGATGCACACGTGCACTCGTGCATGTGCGTGTCGCACGTAGGGCACATGTGGGAGTGTGTACCGTTAATGTCACACGTACACACGTGTGGGAGTGGTGCGTGCACACGTGCATGTGCATGTCGCATGTGTGGGAGTGTGTGTGGAATACCGCTCGTGTCACATGTACACACGTGTGGGAGTGGGAGTGGTGCGTATTGCACGCGTAACGCGTACACACGTGTGAAGGTGGCTTTGAGGCTAGAACCGGGAGGGAACCGGCTAGAATCGGGAGGGAACCGCTAGAACCGAGAGGGAACCGGACAGAACCGGATGGGAATCGGCGATTTTTCTCTAGAACCGGGCGATTTCCGATTTTGTGTTGGAACCGACACGGGCTATGCCGATTCTCGAGTCGAACCGAACGAGTCCGGTTCGACTCGCCGATTTTTAAATCATTGCTCAAAACACAATATTCAAAAGTAAATAAGCAATGAGAAAATTAAAAAATCATTTGGCATGTCGATTAGAAGTAGTCACCAGCCCAAATAAGCAATGCCTTGTATTTGGATCAAACCCAGGCAGATTCCTTTGAAGGCGAATGTATGACATGATTTTGTGCTCTCCTTCACCAGGCACGTTGGCATCGGAAAGAATTACCTTTAAAAAGTGGCAAACACTCAAATCATGAATAATCCATTGTCTCTCTCCATCCCTCTACACCCACTGTCACTTACATGAGAGGCTGAGTTTCCAATATGTGGATGACTAGCAACCCTTTTTTTTACACTTCTTTGTTTGTACCAAACATTTTTTTTATAGGAGCACCGGACTTGGAGGTTGGATTACACTCACTTCCCGTCAGTACTTTTTGTACCTATCTATACTTATTAATAGATTGTCACTAATTTCAAACAAAAAAAGAACACCCAAATAATAAGTAATCCACCTGAATGCATGGGGTACCCAAAGATTGATTACTGAATGAGGATTGCAGAGGAAGATTAAAAGAATATAAAAACATAAGTAACCTTAATCTTTCTCCACCCAGGATCTGAATTCAATCTGAGATGTATGTAATACTCGAGACCTGCCGACAATGCTGCCATGAATTCTGTCCCAGGAGTAATTACATTGGAATCAAGCACCTTTGATTGATTAGAATGTGCCAATAGATCTCTCACTTCTGATTCAAATCTTTGACTTAACCTTTCTTCCTCGGCTAACTGAGAAGACATTGAAAACAAATATCACGTAATCCCTCCCAAAATAGTTAAAAAAACCTTAGGAATCTATACAGCAGAGCAAAAACTAACCATCTCAGCCTCCTTGGCAGCCCTGAATCGACGTGCACGTTGTTGGTTCATCTTTGCCCGTGGGGCAACCCCGTCTAATTCATACAAACATTTTTTTTAATTGAGTATAACATCAGTAAATAAAGCAGGTGTCGATACAATTACTTGGCCCGGACTTGCTATCAGGGCAGGTATTGGAAACTCTAATTCATGCCAATCTGCTTGAATTCGGGGTGAGAGAGACAGAGTGAGAGAGAGAGAGAGAGAGAGAGAGGGAGGGAGTGCATGGCCTCACCTATTGCCAAATATAAAAGCGTGTGAGGTCTTACGATGGAGAATATCCTGTCGATGTATGCAAACACGCACTTGAAAACCTCGTCATATGACTCTGGGGGCGGCTGGGATGAAAATGAAGATTAGTCCATAAATAAACGAGTTAGTCTTATGAAAATGAATAGCAGGAAGACGTGGAGGAGGCAGAGCAGGTTGGATACCAGGTTTTCAGGGTGGAAACAAGGATGTATGATGCCATTCATGTCAAGGTACAGATTATCAAAATCCATGCCTCCTCCTCCTTTATTATTATTAGTATTGTTGTTAGGGTTTGGTTTGCTTCTGCAGCTGCTGCTATTGTTGACGCATGATGACTGCTGCTGCTCTTCTTCGACCACGTCCACCACCGAGAGAGGGTATCTCTCCACCAGCCACCGATAGAACGCAGGGATCCCCATTCCTCACCTCGGCCTATTCTTCCGAGGAGACAGCGAGGGAAGAAGGCCGGCAAAGGTGGCCCTTTCCCAAGCGCGAGAAAGACGGATCGCTGCAGTGCTGCACAGCTACTGTACTCGCGGCTCTGGGGTTTAGGGTTCAGCGGCCGCTGTAAGAGGGATTTGTTTGCTTGAAGTGTTTTTGAATCAGGGCTAGATTACTCGACTCGGCCGGGTCTAGACCAAATTTTGTTTAAAAATAAAAAATCCCAAAAAATGTAATGGCCATGTTAAATAAGGAAAATGATTTGATAGGGCTGCGGCCCAACGAAAATAACTAGAGCTGCAGCCCCTATCACCGTCTAGTATTTTGGACGGTAAGGATTTTGTGAAATGGAGGTCAACATTAATCGGTGGACCTTAGAGCCCGGGTAAGCCGCGCCATTTGTTTGAATTTTTTTCCCTAAAATTTCCATTTTCCCACCGAATCCCTCTTGAGTGTTATCTCCCATCTTGATACCCTGGCCCTTTGATCCAACGCTTTCTCACCCATTCAATTTACCCATTCAAGGAGTACCTAAAATGAAAATCTGCACATTCAAGGTGGCTAGTGTGGTTACCAGATCGGTGCTAAGTTATGGGAAGTTGTTTGTACAGAGCATGGTATTGATTCAACTGGTTGCTACATGGAGACTCAAATCTGCGACTCGAGAGAGTGAATTTTACTATAATTAAGTGAGTTGTGGAAGGTTTGTTCCGAGGGCTGTGCTCATGGATCTGGAACCAGGGACCATGGATAGTGTGCGATCTGGGCCTTATGGCCAAATTTTCAGGGCTGATAACTTTGTTTTTGCGCAATCTGGTGCTGAAAACAACTGGGCGACGGGCCATTACACTGGAGGAGCAGAGCTTATTGACTCTGTCCCTGTCCTGGACGTTGCGATGAAGGAGGCTGAGAACTGAGATTTATTGCAAGGCGAGTTATCTTGTGTATTATATTTCTCATTTTTATAGTTTTTTGTTATGATTTGCTTTCCTTTTGTTGTTCTGAGGGATTTCTGCCACTTTTTGCTTCTTATTGTTTGTTTCATGTTCTGTAACATTTCGTATTCCTGATTTTCCATGGCATGGGGGTACTTTACTCTGGTTTGAATTTTTGTGTGATGATTTTTCTAGTTTTTTTACTAGGAAAATGTTCTGAGATTATGCACATTTCTTCTTCCAGTTTAAATTTTTCATTTATTTTTCATGGTTCTGCGCATGTTTGTTTTCTTGGTCTACTTTCTGGCTCCGCCATTTTTAATCTGCACCCAATATAGTTACTTGTCTGCATTTTTTTGTGATCAACTTCCTTGGTTTTCCTCTATTTTCCTTTTTTTTGTTATTGATATATTCTGGTTTTCCTCTATTTTCCTTTCTTTTGTTATTGATATATTCTTCTTGATTGATCTGTGCACTATTTTCTGCATGCTTTTGCTCGTTGATCTGGTTGTTTTGTTGTTGAACATTTGCATTTTAGTAGCAAATGGTCATTATTAAGCATAAATTTCTTTTTGTAATGTCAAAATTTACTTGCTCAATGCAAATGATTTATTTTTATTTGGTAAATGTGTCTTGTATACCTTATTTTTCTGGGATTGTTATGGATTATTTAACAAGCTCCTGTACCATTTTGTATTTTTCTAGGTAGTTGATAATTTTCTTTTTTACTTCTTTAACCAATTTTCTCTACTACTCCAATGGCCTTCCAGAACTTCTGATCTCTAGATTTTTATTATTCTAGTTGATCCCTATTCTCTTGAAATTTTCCCTTCATGATTTTCTTCCCAATGCATATTAAGCAATTTGTTTATTTTTTGTGATTCCCAATCTTTCCCACATTGAGAACTTACTTGTTCTTTGTGTTCAATGTATATTAAGAAGAATGATCAGAACAAATATATCCCTGATATTTTAAGGGTATGAGGGAGTACATTAACCACCTTTTCTTGCACTGTAAATTTGTGGAAAAACTATGGTGTCGAGCCTGCAACAATCAGTATTATAATGACTCCTACCTAGAACTGTAATTCAGCTTCTAGAAGAACGGATGAGACTTCCCATGCGTAAAATCAGGATTGTATAATGGCACCTTTTCGCTGGCTGCTTTACTATGGCATCTTTGGAGGAAGGGAAGCCGAAGGACCTGGGTTTATACAAAGTATTGATATTCTTAAAGCCAAGTAGTAGCCTCTGTGAGCCAAAAGAAAGAATTTATAGTTGGAATTTCTGTTATGTTTTTTTTGGGTGTTAACAGGTGACTTTGAGCAATGCATAATAGAATTACAACATATAGGAGAGGCAGTCCAAGAATGTTTACACAAATTTCTCGAAACATAAAACTAAAATCTATTAACTTCTAGCATTCTTTTGGACAGTCCTTTGGGTAAATGTCGACTTCCACATTAGATTCCTTATAAACATCGTTGAATTGCACTTCCCTCCCACCTAATGGTGTTCAAAAAGCCCCTTTCAACATGAACCATACTACGATTGGCTGGGAGAAGTTTTGAGTCCCTCAACGAACACCCTCACCTCACCATCATTAGCTGTAGTTCTACACCATCCTCAAAAAAGGTTAAAAGGAGAGTTCCATTATGGTCCTTCACAATTCCACCATAACATGCAGGATAGGATTTCCCAAAGAACAACCATGAACATTAGTTTGATTGAGCCTTCAGATGGTGGTAACCATTTGCCAACCCTGCTGTTTTTTCTTGTCTTCAATTTGAGGACCTCCCTGAAACTATAAAGGATGTCATTCCTCAAGATGCCACTGTTGTCGTTAGAGATACTATTGCTAATTCTAATAAGCCATTTGTGTTCTTTTATATTTTAGATCTTTACTTCGTTTCTCTCAACGAGTGCCTCACAGCTCTCTACTTTTGTAGTGCCTCTAGCAAATGTTGTTAATGGACATCCTATACTGATATGGTTGTGCAAACATATAACAGGTTTCCAAGTTTGCCACTCTCTAGGTGGAGGAACTGGCTCTGGAATGGGCATCTTATTAATCTCTAAGATTAGGGAGGTGTACCCAGACAGGATGATGCTTTCCTTCTCTATGTTCCCATCACAAAAGGTCTCAGACACTGTTGTCGAGCCATATGTTCCCATCACCAAGTCTCAGACACTATTGTCGAGCCATACAGTGCCACTCTCTCTGTACACCAGCTTGTGGAGAATGTAGATGGGTGCATGGTCCTCAACAATGAAGGTCTCTATGATATCTATTTTCAGGAACATCAAGCTCACCACTCCTAGTTGTAAGTGACACTTTGTTTTGCTATTAGTTTTCTTTTATAATGCTCATGTTATTATTGTATATTGTTTACTTAATAGGTTTCAAGCATTGCTACCTTTTTTTTGTTTTAAAAATTGGCAACCCGATCTGGAATCGGGCCATCCAGATCGCGTATCGGCTGGACCGTTCCGGATCACCAATTTGCTACAGTAAGTTATGCATGGTTGATCCGGATCGGGTATCAACTGGACCGTTCCGGATCCAGCCAACTGATTTGCTGCAGTAAACAATTCGATTTGCTACACTAAACAGTACATTTTTTTTTATTTTTTTTGTACTTGTTTAGAAGGGTAGCTCAGGAATTTTTTTTCAAAATTGAGGGCCTATGTTGCCCACATTTCTTGCCTTTGTCAGTTGTCATTGTGTGTCAAACACGTCCCACTCATGCAATCATTAAGGTGCACGCGCCACAAACCTTTTATAATAATGAATTCGCCTTTAAAGCTTCGATGTGGGATAATTCAACGCACACCCTTTGCAGTGCACAGCGACTTTTTAAACCCTTTTATATCATCATACAGTGTGCGTTGAAAATACGTGAGTGCGAACATCATTAAAGTAAATTAAATAATTTATAAATAGCGCTCTCTCTCTCATATGTACAATGATGTATAAATTAAATGCTCTATAAATAGATCTCTCTCTTATACAAGGACGTCTATCAAATGAAATGGTCTATATAATTCTTTTTAAGATTAATTATATTTATTTATTTTTAAGATTAATTATATGTATTTCTTTTTTATAATATACAAACATAAAGTACATATAATTAATCTTTAATTACATATAATTATAAAAATAAAATTCCATGTAATAATTTAATGTTAACATAAGTTCATACAGGGAAAGAACTTCTCAATATTTGCATATTGATGAAAAAAATGAAAGTTAATAATGTAGTACCCCCATTTCTTTTGGATTCCTAAAAAAAACATTTATAATGATTTTTAATAATTTTTTTGGATTTTTTATTGCTGAATTCGGCCAATTCTCGATCCGAACCGCCGATTCACCGATCCGGATGGGTTTTTGGGTTGTCTGATCCGCACCGATCCGTTTTTTAAACTGGATTATGCTTCTTTCTTCATTTTGTGCTTTCCAAAATATTTTTATGTGTGGGTCATGATGGATGTCATAGTCTGATTTCCTCCTTTGTTTCTACATTTTTGGAATCAAAATTTTCATTCTTGAGATCAAAACCTACTTCCTTTTCCAATCATAATTCCTGAATATTACTTGCCCTTGTTCTGTGTTTTCTTTCTTGGGGTTGTATTTTCACTTTTAATGGACAAGACTAAAGATCAAAACCTACTTTCTTGTTATTTCCATTGGTTAATCCATGCACAATTCATTTTGTTTTCTTTTTTTTTATGCAATGTTCATTCTCATTCTTAGTAATGAAGCCCTCTCTCTCTCTCTCTCTTTTCGTAGTTGGAGAACCACCTGATCTCAGCCACCATGTTTGGTGTGACTCGCTGCCGTTTCCCTGGGTAGCTTACTTTCGACCTGCACAAGCTTACTGTGAACCTCATCCTCTTCCCTCGTCTCCATTTCTTCATGGTTGGCTTCACCCGCCTCACCTCTCGTGGTTCCCAGCGGTACGAGCCCTCACTGTCCCTGAACTAACCCAATAAATGTGGGGTGCCAAGAACATGATGTGTGCTGCTGACCCTGCCATGGGCGATATCTAACCTCCTCTGCTATGTTTAGAGGCAAAATGTCCACTAAAGAAGTCGATGAGCAAACGATCAAGGTTCAAAACAAGAACTCATCTTACTTTGTTGAGTGGATCCCTAACAATGTGATATCAACTGTTTGTGATATCCCACCACCTGGGTTGCAGATGGCGTCAACTTTTATTGGGAATTCTACTTCGATTCAGGAGATGTTTAGGGGAGTAGTAAGCAGTTCACTGCCATGTTTAGGAGGAAGGCTTTCTTGCATGGGTATACTGGTGAGGGAATGGATGAAATGGAGTTTACTGAGGCTGAGAGCAATATGAACGATTTGGTGTCTGAGTATCAGCAATATCAAGACAATTGCGGATGATGAGGAGCCCCAAGAGGCCTAGTGAGATAGAGAAAGCGGGACTTGAATGTAAGTTGTTTCCCTTGCTCTCTCTCTCTCTCTTTCTCTCTCTCTCTCTCTCCATATCTCATCATACTATTTGGGATTGAGTGGAACATCCAGTTGATGAGGTTGCTGCTTGAACTTTGAAGATTTACATCGTTTTGTTGGGTTTTTTATAGTTGTACACTCAGTAGTTTAATTGTTTTGTTCTTATTCTGTATTTCCTTTTCGGGAGTTATGGTTGTTTGGGCTGATACTGTTACACTGTTAATTTGGGGCTGAACCTGTTGGTTTTAGTCTTTTTGCTTTTCCTTAGTATGGGTATGTTGAATGTATATGTTAAGTTTTACTTGCTTCTCTCTCTCTATGCGTGTGCTTATGTGAATTGGGAACTAAACAATGGTTCTCTTTTCGCCATACTCCTTCCCCCCTCTTTTTATGGTGATAATCTTCCTCCTGCCTTTCTTCTTGGATATGCTAAATACTTGCAAAAATTGTGTAGTTACCTTGAAGAAATATGAACTTTCTCATGTGTTGAATTTGTGCAAAGGTTTTCAATATTAGTACCAATTCTTATTGAAATGAAGCCACGTACATGGCTTCTTCTCTCTTGTACGAAAACCAGAAGCCCTAATGGCTATGGCTTCTTTTCTCTCCAACAGTTCTCTCTCTCAAACTCTACAAATGGACATGGCTTCTTCTCTCTTATCCGTTTCAACACTTCCTTTCCTCCTGCCTTTCCCCATCTTCCCCCCTCTTTTATGGTTTTCAATATTAGTACCAATTCTCATTGAAATGAACGATTATGTATGTGATACTCTCCGAAGAAGCCATGGCCAATTGTACAGTTAGAAATAGAGAAACGTTGGAGAAGAAAATAAGCCATGGCCATTAGGGTTTCTGGCTTTCATATAAGAGAGAAGAAGCCATGGCCAAATGGGAAGAAACGGATAATTTAATAATGAGCGAGGCAATCGGAAGCCCCTGTTTTCCAAATCAGGGAGTGTGCATTGATGGTTGCAGTCCAATGTCAATAAATAGGGCTGCAGCCTTATAGAAACTTCATCCTTTAGGGATAGGGTGGCAATGCACCCGGACCCAATACGGGTCCGGGTATGCGTTCAACGTTTGGACCTGATAGATGTGTCCAAAACTTGGACTCAAATACTATTCAAGTTTGGGTTCAAGTCCAATCGGATCTAACCTGTACTTGATTTATTGTCACCTCTACCTAGGGATGAGAACCATCGGTGGATTTTTTGGAGTACAAAGTATTTATACCCACGATGCCACTAGGCTCCAAACTAATTATCTTTTTTAAATATTTTGAGAGTTGTAGCCAACCCTAATTAAGTGGGAAAATGTTAAAATGATGATGAACTATTTTGACAGTTGTGGTCTCCCATTTTACTATATTAATTATCACACCTTTAGTTAAACTATAAATCTTTTTGTTTTTTTTTCTCACTACTTCTAACTATATCTTTTTTAGCCTATTTTTTGTTTTTTTTAACATTCAACTTGAACCAACTCGTACTTCCTAACTAATATTGTATTAGGTCTGCGTTGCATATAACTAACTCATCTAAGTTTACTTTCACTTATCTTATTGCATATTGGAGCCACATCTAAGTTCTCATGAATATACTCATTTCGAATTATATCCCTTCTTGTCTTGTCATTCATCTGTCTCAACATCTTCAGCTCTGCTTCACTCTCCTATGGGTATGTTGTTTTTTTTTACCGTCCACCATTCTATCCCAGAAAACGTAGTGGGTCTCGCAGTTGTCCTATAAAACTTTCCCTTCAGTTTCATAAGTATGCAGTGATCATATAAAATTATGGTTATACATCTTCACTTCACCCACCCAACATTAATTCTATACACAAAATCTTCCTCAATCTCTCTATTTGCTTGGATTATTGACTTAATATATTGAAAGTTCAAAACTAATTATATTAAACTATGAATAATTTAAGTCTAACTGTAACGTGTAGATTTCACACATCAACCTCACTCCTAAAAATAAAGTTGCATTAATACAAACCCTTTTAATTTAGATGGTGTGGATTCACTATTGACTTAAAAGATGCGTAATATTGTGATATTGTTTTAAAATAAACTTTAAATCAATATCGTCCAACTAAAATAACTGATATAGAACATCGCAACTTTACTTCTACAAATAAGGTTGTAGAAGGAAGGCAGCTACATGAGGAGTGATTTCGCGCAACAATTCTATAGTAATATATTAAAACAATCTTTAAAGTCTATATTAATACCACCTGTTTGACCCCAAATTTTAAATATGTGTATTATTTTCAATCTAATGAGCAATCATAAAAAAGCAAATTTTGAAAACACATCTTAGAAAGTCTAGTTTTATCCCAATTAATATAGGCCGTCCATATTAGTGATAATCTTAAATTTAGTTCTTAGAAGGATTTTTTTTCTTCAAAATATTCAAATAGTTTTATTATCATTAGATTAAAATTGCTTAAACGATACTTTTGATTTCAAGTTTGTAAAGGCTTATATCTTGAAATTTGGCAAATGGATTGTCTAGGTTCATTGTTGGAGGGGACTTATTTTAACCATATTGTGGGCAAAGATTATTATTATTATTATTATTTAGGAATGATTTTTTGGGGTGAAAGGGCATATGGGTACAAAAGTTGGGGACACACAAATGTCACAAACTTGATTTTCTAGAAGTGCGGTGTCGTTATATTGCAATGACACGGTAACATGAAGTCATTCCTACCACCACTTTGATAGTGATCTTAGAATTTTTCTACCCCAAAAATTTTGAATAGAATAAGCTTTGGAGTAGGAAATTTTAATAACACCATTAGAATGGTGTCTACTAGTATGTGTGCATGTATATATGTGTATGTGTATGTGTACAGCCTTTTTTCAACTATTTGGGTTGGTTATACGAATTCTGATATGTCATTATGCTCTATTAAGGGTCATAATCTCAACGAGGTTATAAGTCTACATATATTTTATTAATACTTCCAAATATGTCATTTTGGGCTTATCTATTGCCTTTTTAGTCTTTTACTTAAAGTCTACATGAGGAAAGTCATGTGGCAAGGAAAGTCATGCAGCGAGGTGTGCGGACCTTAGGTTTCTATAATTTTTAAAATTTACAAAAATACCCATTGAAGAAATGGTGGGCCATGACGTCATGAATCGAAGAATCGAGAGATTCATGACGTCACATGGTGGTTCTTCTCTAGAATCGAGCGATTTTCGGTATTTCATTGGAACCAGCAGGGGTCTGCCGGTTCCCGAGTCGAATCGAGCGAGTCCGGTTCGACTCGCCGACTTTTGATTCAATGAAAATGAGTTAGAGTATTTTTATTATTAAAAAAAATAGTATCGATGTTTGCACTAAAAGACAAAAAGTAGATTAATCATCTCAATAATGGTATATTTGGAATGAGAAGTGATCGTATAGAACCCTCCTCCACCCATGTGTATAGGACCCCAAAGGATCACCATTAAATTTAGTACGGATCTATATAAAAGTCAAGTCTCACACCCATGTGATAACTTTTCTAGAGATCCATACCAACTTTAATGGTGATCCTTTGGGGTCCAACACACATGAGTGGGGGATGGTCCTATACGATCATTACTCATTTGGAACATTCACTAAAAGATAGTACCGAGAACTTCATTCCATGATTAACCTTAGTAAAAATATCACCCATACTCATTTTATGAATATTGAATAATTAAGGGCAATGATTTCATGCAACCGTTGTATAATAATATGATGCAATAACCTTAAAAAACTATATTATGGCCATTTGTTTGATCCAAATTTTGAAATATACACTCTTTTCATTCTAATGAACAATCAAAAAAAAAGAAAAACTCGAAAACACAACCTAAAAAGTATATTTTTAGCTCAAGTAACATAGGCCATTCATTTTAGTGAGATGCTTAGATCTAGGCCTTAGAAGAATTTTTTTCATTTCCAATTTTTTTGGATGGCTTTATTATAATTAGATGAACAATGTTAAAGAAAAAAAAATGATTTTGAATTTACAAATACTAAGATCTTGAAATTCACAAAATGAATGGTCTAAATTCATTTTTGGAGGGGACTCATTTTGACGATATCTAAAGTTCACATTGAACTTTTTTTCTGGGAGGAATTGATTATTGAGATGAAGAGACTGAGTGTGTAAAATTACCACAAACATGGTTTTCTAGGAGTGTCTTTGCATTAGACTATGATACAACCATTGCATTGGATACTCAATAATTAAAGAGGCAACTATGACAATTTTAACGGTTCACAACCCTTTCTAAGTATAACTCAAACTATTTTATAAGGTGTTTTTTATAATACCCCATATACAGGGTGTAACCTTTAGGAATTTGGCTTGGGCTAAACTAGCCAAAAAGAGAATAATACATTTCCATTTTATTTTAACAGCGTGACGGCACCGCCGCATCATATCCTCTTAATTTTCATTTACCCTGCCCTGGCTGCTGATGGTTCAAAGAAAAAGCAGCTCACGACAACAAAAAATTCATTTCGTTACGTACTTATCGGAGGAGAAAGGCAATAATCTTGTGCACTGTACGAGTAGAGTGGGAAGTTCTCAGGCAACACCCAATTCTCTCACAATAAGTTCGATATGTAAGCATGGGAGGTACAGGAAGTTTGAATTTTGGCCGCCAAGCCAAGGTAAAATCTGGTCCCACCAATACAAACAAAATGAAAAAAATACCATACCCTTTTAATTTTAATTTTTGGTAAAAATCCCGGTCTGTTTGCTCGTTTGGTTTTATTCTTTCATGTGAGCAGAGCCACTCAAAGGGGCCCGATTAAGTGCTCCGTAATTTGCAGTCGTTTGCCTTTTCCCTTCTTGTACAGACTACTTTTTTCTCTTTTCCATTTTCTATCGTTAACGTGCCCAAGACTTGGCACGCATGACTTTGTAGCAGTTGGACCCTCTCAACCTCCCGTCCCATCCTCACCATAACAATCACATGCAAAAGAAAACTAAGAACATTCCTTTGATGATGATGATCTTAAGGAGGGGGCGGCAGCCTATCTCTTGTGAGTCTTTTCAGCAGACCTCATGGAACCACATACGAACAGGAATACTGATTTCTGAGAATCAAAAAACTGTCGGATATTCTGCCAACCCCTTTCATTGGTCCCACCATTCCAATAACCCATGTGATTTATGTATGTCCGTCCTTCATAAATCAGCTGTAGTTGCTGCCACAACAATAAGCATATTCCCAGTTGCACAGAGAAGCTAGCAATACACAGATACATAAGCACCATTCCTCTCAAAGACAAGAGTAGTGCAGCGCTTGATAAAGCACGTGCCAGTTCACTAAAGATTCCGACAACATCAAGCATCCTCAATCTTGCAACAGAACCAAAGGCCTCATGACCAAGAGATGGCCAGATATAAGCACTGGCCATTATTGACATTATAAATGCATAAAGATTGCTGATTACTACAAGTGCCAGGAATATAATGAAGTTATGGTGATTTGCTGCTCCTATGCAATTTCCAATCTGCAAAAACAGGAACAAACCTAGTAGGCATTATAAAGAATAAAGCTCATTCACAACGGAAATAATAGGAAGAAAATAATATGACTAACACAAAAAGACAAAAAAACTAAACTTCCTCAATACTAAGTGTTGCGAGACTCAAGAAAACATGACTCGGACGAATCAATATATACATGGTTTTTCAAGCCCATACAAGTTTGGTGAATATTAAGTACAAGAGAATCCGTTGTAGAATGACAGGAGAATAATAAAATACCTCTACTAAATGTAATAACATTTAATTTCAATGTCATCATAAAATAGCACTCGATCATCGAGAGCATTGTTTTGAAAACTAATAAATTTAATAGATTTCAATTTCATCATAAAATAAGACTAATCACTCTTAATCAAGAGCATTATTTTGCAAGCCCACAAATCGAGCCACATAATTTAAGGTAACAAATTTCAATTTCAATTTCATCACACAATAGGACTTCAATCGTTGTAGGTCAAGAGCATTATTTTGCAAACTAGTAATGTAATAAATTCAATTTCAATTTCATCACATAATAGGACTCGATCCTTCTTGGTCAAAGAGCAGCGGTTACAAGAATGAATCAGGCCGACTAGTCGGTCCTTGCCCGACCCGATTAGTCGGATTGATTCCAACCAAATCGGCCGATTACCAGCCCGATTTTTTCGGAAAATTGTAATTTGCGTAAAAATTCCCAAAAAATCCAAAAAAGTTGTAAAAATTGTAAAAAAAATGTTTAAAATTTTCAAGTATATCACATAAAATAAGCAAACGAAAAAAATATTATGGCAAAATTGGGTTTCAGATGAAATTTTTAGGCACCTGCAGCAATATTTTTTCAGTGAACTAGTAATTGAAGAAAATTACATAATATTACACAAGTTTGATACCTACCGTTGAACTACACAAGACAAAAGAAAATGGATTGACCTATTTATTCAGCCGAAAAAAAAGGTAAGACAACTTCAAAGCAATGGTCACACTTTGGTCGCATACTAGTAGAAATTGAATCCCGAATGAAAATACCAACAATTGATTTGATAAAATAAATCTAATAAAATGATTGACACAAGCTAGTCTTTGATATAAAAATATTAGCATCATCCCTAGCCGATAGACGAGAAATCGGTAGGCTAAGGACATGCCGCAATGCTAAAGAAACTTTTCCTTTGACTTTGAAGGTAGTTAAAGGTACGCCTCCTGGTCATCCAATTTTGCATCTAATGGCTAGGGATGATTATGACCACAAGGTACAAAAAACAAATGCTTTTATTGTATACTTAAATAAAGAAAAGTCTGTATAAGGGTGAGGCCCTAAACAATCAAATTAAGGCACGCTCAAAAATCCTCAAATTGATCATCTAGACCTCAAGATACATAAACATGATAAAATTTGGAATTCTTGTCTCGGAAATAGTGCATCATGTAATGCATTTTCTAGACCGTTAATTTTCAATATTTTC
Organism: Amborella trichopoda; assembly: GCF_054954075.1. Taxonomy (NCBI): domain Eukaryota; kingdom Viridiplantae; phylum Streptophyta; class Magnoliopsida; order Amborellales; family Amborellaceae; genus Amborella; species Amborella trichopoda. The sequence continues at coordinate 60,704,040 of NC_142336.1, read as the reverse complement.
AAGTGTTCATAAATCTGCTCAATCTACATTATTTTTCAAGCTTTAAATATTATAATTAAATATAAAAATAAATTTTCAGGCCATCACAAAGATTTCTAGTACTGAAGCAACATCTTTCGACACTATTTGAAGGTATGCCTTACTTTGATTGTTTAGGGCCTCAGCCTTGTACAAACCACATCCCTTAAAACCCATAGAAAAGATTATTTCGATGACCAAAAATCCTCAAATCGATCATCTCGACCTCAAGATGTATGGACATGAGAAAAAATGGATTCTGAGTCTTGAAAATAGTCCATCTTGTAATGTATTTTTAGACCGTCAATTTTCAAGATTTTTCAAGTGTTCATAGATTTTTCACTATAAGTGCACAAATCGAGCAATCTTTGCAACAAATCGCCAATTAGTGCACAAATCAGCTGATTTGTGCCGATTAGTACCGATCAATACAGTAAATCGGTCGATTAATACACTGTATGAAAATTTCATAATACATAACCTTTGGAATCAGGCCAACTTGGGATCAGCCGGTGACTGATCCCGATTTAGTCAAGAGCATTGTCTTGTAAACCGCAAATCGAGCAACCGTTCCACATAATTTAAGGTGATTACTGTGCATACCTATTGCATTAACAGGAATTTTAAAAACTCATTCCACAAGTAACGTAACCAGCAATAGCTTTGTGAGCAGACTAAAGGGGACCTCATCAATTTTATCACAAGGAGATTACCCTTTATAGAAGGTGCTTTGACAATGGACATTGTTGTTTTAAACTGGTAGGAGGTGATTTCAGGTTTTAGAAAGAAAATCATGAATTAAAACTGTGCATTTAGATGCTCAAGAGATGCACAAAGCATAATTGCATTTAGAAAAAATACAGGGACTTTCTAAGAAGTCATCACTTCAACATGCGTGCAACACCAATGCATGCCAGAAAAAATGAGCAGGAAGAACTCACAAATGGGCAGTGATGATCCATGTCCATTATACATGTGCCGCAGGTGCGGCAATGATGCATCCTGGGTGACTTTGGCTTTCCACAATAGTGGCAGAAAGTGAAGTTCTCAAGAGCTCCTTTTCTTACGACTTCTAAGCTGCCCCATAACACATTCAAAGGTGATGCAGCAGACTGGAATGCTACCAAGATGAAACTAACAATAGTGACAATAGAAAAGGAAACTGTCGTCAACAAGTGAAAAACTATCCATCCAAAACTGAAAGAGAAAACCACCGGGTACACGGCCCATATGCCACCGCATATGACAAATAGCATGAAAAAGAGAAGGCCAGTCACAAGCAAACGATCCCGCAGCCTCCTCCACCACGAAGAGCAGCGATCCCGTAAGTTTTGATCGGTTATTGCACCACACCATCCACATTTGAAGATAGGGGTATAAGGTGGAAGCAGGAGTCGCATGCCACATCCCCAACAGATTTTCTCATTGGTCTCAGATATTGTTGCAATATAGTGGTCTTCCTGCATGATTAAGAGGTCTGTCAGATCAACAAACCAGAAAGAACAATACAACTTTATGGGAACTCGAGAATTATTATAGGACAAGCATGGTCTGCTTTGGATCTGGCATAAAACAGTTTTATTTTATCGTGTCTCATCCGAAGCTAAGAGTTACCAGCACACTCCGTGAAAAGATGCAGAGAAGAAGTTTTGAAAACCTGTTGATTGTTCATTGTTTGTGCCATGTAAAACTAGCTCAATTGGAACCTTGATGAGGGGACCAAGATAGTTTCTTTCAAGAAGACCAAATACTGGAGTAACTGAGAACAATAGGAATGAACTTCAAGCCTGCATATACAATAAACTTGAATATTAAACTGGAATAAAGAGGACCACAATGATGTCTTGTACATAGAAAAAGATTGCATAGAACTTAATTCTAACATAGCCAATCAGCCTCAAGAAAAAGGAGAAAAAGATTGTCACTGTATTCCACTAAATAAACTCAAAGACTGTTTTCTTATGTAAATTTAGGTAAGAATGGAATGAATACACCTGAGAAAACCTCAAGCAGAATTTGGAATAAATACATTTAAGTAGAATTCGTGGTCGAATGGCCACAAATTTCATAGAATGGCAGAAAACCCTAGAGTGGCTCAAAAAACCCCAATTTTTTATATAAAAATTTGAAAAAATGAATTGATTTGAGATTGCAATGGATCAATCTTCGTTTTCTAGATAATGATCAATAATTTCCTACAATTATTGATCTGAAAAGGCCTGAAAAATACGAAAAATTGAGATTCCTCACTGTTGCTACAACCTTATGTTGAAGATGGGGAAAAAATGACGAACCGGCGATTCTACTATACAAACTTGTCGTTTTACTGTACAGAATCATCGATTCAGTTCTACACTCGGCCGGTTCCCCATATATTAGTGGGAACCGGAATGGTGGTATCGAGGGTGATTCATGTCTGACTCAGCGTTCATCAAATCATTGATATATAAGTTGTTTATGTTGTACATCCTCAAACAACAAATCTATCCACACATATGATCCATTCACTCAATGGCATCAACCACCCACATTCTCACGCTCACCTATTGTCGTGACGTATTGCGTGATCATCAACCATATCATGAACTTCACTTATAGGTTTTTAAATTCGTGGTCCTTTGGCTACCACAGGGCACCCATGGCCAGTGGGAACCAAGTTGGTCAAATGGTCAAAGGCAACCGTATGTGTGCATACAGTATGCTCCAAAATTGGTTCCTTTGGAACAAAATTATAATACCACTTGAATCTCAAAAAAAAAAAATATAATACCAAAAATCTTGATTTAAAACAAATATTTTTTTAAAAAAAATATCCCTTCACAATACATAAGTGGTTAGATATAGACAATAAAAGCATTTTATTTTCCTTACCAAGCCTTTTGAAAGCCACTTGAAAAACAACTAGAAGAGTATGCTAGCACTAAAACTAAATTCTTCTATCATGCACTCCATGACAACCCTATGATCACATCTAAACCCAAATCAACCCAACAAATCCATAACCCACATGTCTCCCATGCAAATAGTCATGGATTCCATATGCTCTCCCCAAGCCAAGTTTAGAGTCTAATAGGGATACACCAGACAGTCTTTCGACTAGTCAAGAAAGCTCTCATGGGCCTTTTGACCCAATCAATCCATCTTTTGACAACTCTTTTTATGATTAAGGTCGCAAGGAGTTCCAAGAGGGGAAGATCGGCTTTTTTGAAGGACTTTATTTTTAGTTGTTGTTGTTTATTACGGTCTCTTAGGGATTTCCAGTTTTTTAATTAAAGTTAGTTGCAGTTAGGGACTTTTTAGTTTTAATTTGAGTGAAGGGACTTATAGGAATTTTTATAATGTAACTAAAGAGGGGGGTCGTTTTGGTCGTTTTTTAATAATCTAATAAAAGGGCATGGGGTGTTAGGGCTTCTAAGACTTTTGGGGCATGAACAGTAACAACAAGCCTTATCTAGGGTTTTGGAGTCTCTTCCTTGTGCGAGGAAATTCAGTTCCACTCAAATCTAGCATGTTTTGATGGTTTACTTAACTCTTTTGCCTTTTTTCTCTATTTTCCTGCATCAAGTAACATACCGAAAACAATTAACCCAATAAAACTCCAGAATCACACAAATCTGAGGCAAGCATGCTGTGTAGGATTTCCCTTGCCAAATTTTCAGGCACTTATACTCACAGACCCCTAAACATCCTACATCACAAGAGCCTCCTTCGTCTCTTGGCCAACCAAACAACATCCACCCTTGCTACAGACCTTGACATGGTACCTAGGGACCCTCTTCGTTGATGTGCATCATGGGCTCAAAACACAACCAGCCGAGGGTGCAGATTCAATCAACTAGTCAAGGTATAACCGCATGTCAAGGAGAGAATTATGGTGCCCAACTCCCTACTCATGCCCTACTCTAAGTACCCAAGCAGAGCACACTCCCACTAAAATTGTGAATGATCCATAAACATAAAGCATGAGATACATAAATGGGGAAAACACGACAAACTTTAATCAAAGATCAAGTGCACAGGTATTAAAGGCCGCAAATCCAAACATTGGTAGAACACTCTCACATATACTAAATAAAAAGCATTGGCAGGTACTTATACCCACCAATGGCAATTTTAACCACCAATTGGCAGTGTCTTAGACCTGATTATCAGCTTTGATCCAGCTGCACCCTGGTTGCTTCCTCATTCCCCTCTCTTTCATTGCTTGTGTCACCCTCCTTACATCCTCCCATCTCCCTGCGACTGCAAAAATGTTTGACAGTAGAACCAAAGTGGAAAGATCTTCTGTCCTTGTATCCACCATCATCTGTGCAATACGTAATGTTCTCTCCAACTCCCTATGGTTCTTGCAAGCAGTGAGAAAGGTCGGCCATAGAAATGGCCTGTGTGAAATAAGAGCTCTCCTAATAAACTCCTCTGCTTCCTTGAAACTCCCTCCCACTGAAAGTAAGTGCGCACCATGCAAACATGGTGCTCTTACATTGCTTGACAACCATTGACTCAAATATGCATTAACCCTCTATGAGAAGGCCAGCATGCTGTAAGAATTCAAGGATATGTGATGGAGTTGGACTCCAACCGGCTGTTCTGCATCTCGTGGAATAGGTCAAAAGTGGTGCGCAAGTCCCCCAATCATGGTGGTCCATGAAACCATGTTCCTCTACTTCATCCTGCTAAAAAGCTTGAGCGCCTCATCAAGGTTTCCACACTTCGTGTACATATCCATCAAACTATTTCCCATGTGTGCCCTACCGTCTAGACCGAGTTTTGTTGCATGGGCATGGATCTGCCTGCCATGCTTGAGCATGGCTAGGTCGGCGCATTTGCCCACAACCACTGTCATAGCGATCTCGTCTACCTTCATGCCAGATTCAATCATGCGAACAAACACATCCAAACCTTGGCCTCCTCTCCCATTCTCCCCACAAGCTTCTATCAAAGCAGTCCATGACGCAACATCTTTGTCCATGATTACATGGAATGCCTTAGATGCATCTTTGATATCCTTGCACCTTGAGTACATGCTTATCAGTGCAAATCCCACGAAAGGATCAAGGTCTAGACCAGTTTTAACAGCAATGTTCTGAATTACTTTCCCATCTAGCCCTAGCGGTGGCAATCGAGTCGGGTCGAATAATGAGGATCCAGGTCCAGGTCCATGTTTTGAACGGATCCGAGTGAAACCTAGTCAGGTAGGGTCTTGAAATTGCCACCCCTATCTAGCCCATCCTCAGAACAGGCCTTTAGAGAGCTGGAAAGCATGAAGGACGTCACGAAAAATGCTTGGAGACATCATCCTCGAAGGAACTGACACCATGTATAATCAGTTATTTTGCACTAGACCGGATAAAACAAGAGTCCACGAAACATCATTTGGTTCAAGAATCTTTGCAAACACCCGCAGGCATCCGGGACTCTATCGCCCACCCCTGTACAATGATATGAAGCCATTCTCAACGGAGTTATAAGAGTGAAAGCCCTATCTGACGGGCTGGTAATGGACCTGCATTCCAAGCCAAATGAAGCCAAGTTTGGTGCATGAGCTGAGGACGCCCACATATGTGATGTGTGTGGCGGGGCTTCGAGTTGTTTGTGCATGAGAAATGCTTGCAATGCTTGAAAGTGGCTCCGCTTCTGCCTGTATCCAGATATTAGTGCAGTCCAAGAGATGGTGTTTCTAAGAGACATCCTGTCGAACAAGCAGCGAGCATGATCCATCTCACCGCGCTTTGTATCCAGATATTAGTGCCTCATCAAGTGCTTTGTGAAGTACACATGGTGGATGGATAACAGTATGTTGTTTACGATAAATTGGGCATCGAGGTCTTTCCAAGGCATAGAGACTTTTGCTTGGAGCACGCATGCCATAAGGAAAACATGTAAGTGATGGCTAGTGGAAGAGTTGAAAATTGGAATTCCTCAAATCCTTCGGCATATTGCATTATATCCTACTCATGTCATGACACAATTTGAAACAATTATCACAGAGCAAGTGAAATAAATTGCAGGTAATTGAGAGGGTTATTAAATGTACAGAGATCATGCACATGTTTCAAAAGTTCCATGGGGGGGGTGAAACCAATAGGGAGATAAAATGTAAAGCTAGGGAGACAAGGTTGGATGCACAGTAGAAGAACGTAATGATCGTAAAAAAAAAAAAAAAAAAAAAAGTATCCCCACAGATAATTAAACATTTTTAACATTTCTGGATTTTATGTAAAAAGCTAGATATGGGCACATGTGATAGATCTGAAATAAAGATGTATACTGAGAAGGGTGCGGTTGGATTTCATATATAGTTCAGAGTCGATTCAGACCCAGAAATCAAACTCAGTTGCTAATTCTTGCATAAGCCGGAAGAGACGTAAAACTATCAGAGCAGCGAGTAGTTGCTTTTATGGAACAATTGGTACAATTTGGATTTTGGACAAATAGAGTTTAGGTGCATAGTGGCTGTGTTGCTTTAGATGGAGAAGTAGACATAATCGAAATATAGGAAGTGGTTGGATTTCATTCTACCACCTAATCGTCAAATGTAGCTCTTGCCTTCATCTCGATAAAAAGGAAATTATGTTGGCTTTATGGCTCTTTGAATGTGCACATATTGACTCTCTGGAATGGTACTGCGTGAACAAGAATAAATATTGGAGACATCTCTCGTTCCCTCAGATACAACCTCAGCGAAAGAGAGGGGAGCCCTACCCTGTTAGTAAAAAGGAGAGATGAGAGTAAATACCTCCGCTTCAGACTCTCGCTCTCTCGTCTTCCCCGTTCTGTTAAGTCGTTCAGGGTTGGGAGGGCAGGGAAAGTAGGACAAGATGGACTTCTGTCGAGTAGAGGAGCCTTTGGGCAGGCAAAATCGCGCATCTTCAAATGGTGTCCAAATATTAGTTTTGGAATGGCAAAAGTTTTTGTAATAGAGTGGAAAACAACCTTTTTTTTTTTATGTATCTTGAGTTTGGAGCTCCGTTTGGATGGAGAGTTTAGCATAGAGTGTCCATCAACATAGTTGATTTATTAGTGCATAAATAAATAGAATTAATAATGCTAACAAAATAACATAGAACGTGATCTTATATACCCAAAAGTACATGATCTCACCACAATTTTTTTCTAAAAACACAAAATTTTATTTTTTTTCTTTTTCAAATACACTTTTAAAAATAGTTCCTTGTATTTAGCAAAATACGGTTAATAATATTTTTCTTGATGGATTAAGCATACATTGTGTTCTTATGGGTGCACTTAAAAAATATACTTTTACATCTTCCATCCATCCTCGGGGAGTGGTGTACAAGCAATAAATGAACTACAAAAAGTCAATTTTCATTTTTCCAAAAATAACCATTACATCTATTGTAAAAGACAATATTATCTTCATCTTTAATATTATATCTTATTTTTAATAATATAATAGTATACAAGTATATAGTATTTTTTTTATCTCTATAGAGCCTAGGCTCTAAACAATCAAATTAGAACCTACCTTCAAATAGTATCGAGAATTGTGGTTTTAATAGTGACAATCTTTGTGACAGCCTTAAAATATATTTTTATATTATTTATAAAGTTTAAAGCTTCAAAATGGTGTAGATCTATGAAAACTTGAAAATCTTTAAATTTGACTGTCAAAAAATGCATTACAAAATATACTATTTTCAAAAGTTGAAACCTTTTTTTTTTTCCATGTTCATATATCTTGACGTCGAGATTATCAATTTGAAGATATTTGAGCATCAAAACAACCTCTTCTAGTGAAGTTTTTGAGGTAGGCTCAAATTTGATCGTTTAAAGCCTCGGCTCTATATAAACTTTTCCCTTTTTTAAAAATTTTACATTTTTTTTTCTAAAAAAATGCACACTAAGATAATGAAAGTACAATACAAGAAAGCAAAACAAACACCATAAGCAAACACAATACAGGGAAATAAGGAAGGGAGACAAAAGAAGGGGAGAGGATTGCCACTGTCAATAATGACGTGGACCTCTTAAGCCAGCAGATCTGCCTCAATATTAAAACCTCGGATTTAATTTTGCATTCTATTGTTATTATCAAATTGATTCATTTTTAATTTTTACATAATAATCAAAATCATGAATATAACATGCAATTACAAATTTTATACAATAAAATTAAGACATGTTGTTATATCTATCATACATTTGAAAAATCAAAATAAATTAAAATTTCCCTTTTTGTATTGGAAATTATACTCTCACTTTGATAAAATATTTCACAAATTTAAAATGAAACAACATATTTGATTTAAAAATTTATTCACTCATGTTATAAATTTTATATTCATGTTATTTTCTACTATTTGATTCCAATCAATAAATAGTTCACACTTGTGTGGTTCAAATTCGAGGCATACAATTTAAGTCCATTATTGCATATATTATAACATAAAAACAACATAAAAACTCATCTTATGTGCCCAATGGTGTATGATCTCTCACTACAAACTTTTACTAACAACTCAAAATTTACATTTTTTCTGTTTAAAATGCATTTTTAAAAGTAGATCCCCATGTTTAGCATACGTAAAATACCATTAATAAATGCTTTACTTGATGGATCAAATATATAGTGTACTCTTATGGGTGCACTTTAGGTAATATACTTTTACAACTTCCATATTCAACATGTTGGGGTAGCGGTGTACATCAATGAACTACAAAAGTTAATTTTTATTTTTTCAAAATAGCCAATACCTTTATACTATAAGATATTCCCATTATCTTTATTAGTATAGAAGTATATAGTATTTTATTTAATTTGACATTCTATTGTTATCATAAATTTTATTTATTAATAATTTTTATATAATAATTAAAATCATGATTATAACATAAAATAATAAAATTTATGCAATAAAATTAAGACACGTTGTTATATTCTCACGTTGAAAATTTTACATTTATGTTATTTCCCACTATTCCATTCAAAAGCTAAAACTTTTATATACAAAGTTATTATTCATTTAATAATATGTTAGATTTTAATATTTATTTTAAAAACTATAAATGTTTCATAAAAATAATATGAAAACATACAAATATTAAAATTGTTTAATAAATGAGTTTAAAATTTCAAGTATAAATTACACTTTATAATTATAATTATAAAATATAATTTCTAATTATAAATATAAAATAAAGTTCATAATTTTTAATATAAATAAATTTATAATTGAGAAATATCATAATTAATAATAAAATTAGATTTAAATCATAAATAAAAATATGCTTCTTACATAAAAGGTGTACATGACATTACTCACGTTTTCATTTATTTACCTGAACACTTTAGTGAACAAATTGTTAGGTAAGCTTTTTAATCTTAATTTCCTATTTTATGACTTGATAAGTACAATATCACGATTAAAAAAAAATATGGAAGAAATGATATGAAATATTATTAAGGAATAAGACAAATTTATTGAATTACAGTATTACAATCTTGATTTCAATACCATATCTAAATAAATTCTATGTTCATGATATTTTAAAAAAATAAGGTATCATGATATAGTACCACAATAGAATGCATAATTCACCACAAAAAAATAATAATTGTAAATTATAATTGTGTGTGTGTGTGTATATATATATATATATATTATTTATAAGATGTAAAATTATAACTTATACATATACAAATACATATTTTTTTGATAATGGGGTTGGGGGTCATGGTGGTAACATTACTTGTGCCCCAGCTAAGGTCTAGGCTTCCATTATCAACTACCCAAAAAAAACAAACATTTATAACTTATAACTAATAACTTACAAGTATTTAAATTAATTTTATATATTATTAAATTTATAACAAATTTTAACTTTTAATTAGAACCAACACTTAAAAATTGAATAATAAATCTAATGAATTTAAAAAATATAATATTGATTACAAATAAACCTACAATATAGTCTAGCAAGACCACAATAAAAGTACGCTTTGCAATGCTCAAAGAAGTGATTTACTTAATATTAGTACTTATTTAAAATAATAAGACAAGTTGCGAGTGACAACATAATGCCATTACAAAAATGATTTATTGTACTGTTTAACATTAATATTAATTGAATGCCAGCTTTAAAATCTCAAACAATGATTTATTCTTTTATAAGTATAATATCAACTTATCAGTCAAATTATATAGTTACTAAGTTATATTTGTTATGACTCAATATTAGTTACATAGGTTGTTCTAACATGTTCTTATAGTATAAAATTTTTACTATTACCTTTGTCTAGATATCTCTAGAGCCACTTATGATTGACATCTAAACTCATCACACAAATTGAGTTGGTAACACAATAAATCAGCACCATAAACACAATGCATTGTACTACTCTAAGTAATATTTTACTTAAAATTAATATACAAAACTACAGTTTATTAAAAAGAAAAAGTTTATATAAGGTTGTAACTTCAAAATGTAGAATTAAGGTGCAGTTAAAAAATCATCATAAAATAATATTTTGAAGTTTGAAAACCCTCTAATTTGTCATTTTCACATCGAGATGTATGAATATGAAAAAGAAAAAAGATTTTAAGTCCATAAAATAGTGCATCTTGCAACATATTATTTGGACCGTCCATTTTTTCAAGTGTTCATAGATCTACTTGATTTGAACAACTTTTTGAGTCTACAATTTTATAATTAGAGATGAATTTTTATGCCAAAATTACATCTTATGATAAATATTTGTGATGCACATTACTTCGATGTTTTAATGTTACAACCTTATATAACTTACTAAAGACCTTATAATATTTTCTATAAAAGAAATGAAATCACGTGCGGAGCATGTGGATTCCGCTAGTATTTATAAATTTAAGGCTTTAAAGATAGTATAGATGAAGCATATTTATAAATACTTGAAAATATTAAAAAGTGATGGTCTTGATAATATATTACAAGATGCACTACTTTATAGACTTTATGATCCATTTCTTTTTTATATCTATACATCTTGACCTCAAGATGATTGATTTGAAGGTTTTTCGACATTGAAAAAAACGTCTTCTAGTGAATTTTTGAGGGGCGCCTTAATTTTATTATTTACGACCTTGACCTTATATAAATTTTTTCTTAAGAAGAAAAAATTGTTTGTATGTATTTTTGACACACATGTCCCCCGTGCGAATAAAAGAGGAGACGGTTGCAACTGTGGTTCTCAAACACTAAGTATGCCTGAAAAAACATGGAAGGACATGTATAATCAAACCCATCCTTTGAAAAGAGCTCCTGCATGATATCATCTCGAACCCATGAATAGCACAAGAGTGGGTTGTAATACCTTGAAGATATCCCCCAAATTTCAACTCGATTGAATGAGGCCGCAAGGAGATATGAGGAAATTGAGAAGGAGTGTCGTACTCTGTAGGTGTACAAATGAACAATATAGTAAAACTCCTGGAAATCGATCTCAAGTAGCCTCCATACCATCGCAGACGACTTCAAAAAGTCGAAAACCCCCAAGCCTCGATTTCAGGCCAAACGGATCTTCATATGCCTTACTTTAAAAAAATGGGTTGTTTCTATATTGTTCATGATGTTACATCTTGAACTAGTTTCTAAATATAGTAAAATCCTGCAACATTTCATCATAAATGAGCGAACTTCGCGCCCTTGGATCTCTCGATCTGCAAGTCGAATCGAACTGAAATTTGGATAGGCCATGCTCATTGACGAGCATGGTATAGGGTTTGGACATGATTGTCAGCCGGATCAGAATATATATTAGTGAGAAGTATGCAAGTTCTCAAATTCATGCAAAATCAGTTTGTGCAACCTCTTCACATTACAACGATCACAATTCAATATCTGACCATTGGATCGAGATAAAACTTGGAGCACTTGGAGCGTGACTCAACTATCTTCGATTTGACATAAGAAAAGTCACAACCAGATCCCAGTCAATGCCCATCCGAGGCTCGAAAGTGGGCACGATTTTAGTGGTAGCATAAAATTGGTTTCCTTGTGACTTGCCGAGTTCATAACTCGGTTGATCGGATGTCTCTTCGTGTGATTGTTGATGCAAAATGATCATGCTGGATCTCCCTTTGATTTATAAACAAAAGATTCACAATAAACTTTACATTTTCAGAGTAATCGATCGAAGAACACAATAAAAGTTTGCTTGTAACTATGAAACTCAAAACCATCAATGACTTCATCAAGTTTATTATAAATCACATATCAAAACGATTGTAGCGAGCATTTCTACGTCTTTATCAGTGATAGCTCGTTTGTTTCACTGTGGGATAAGCCAAAACCGAGGCCCCACACCATGTGGGTGGGAAGAGGCTCTTTTTCAATGACCTATTTGTTAATTTTAAACTTTGTGCATGAGCTTTTTGGTCAATTTTTCTTTTACACAATATTTGGTTGTATTTTTCATTTTTTTTCTTGTTACTCAGTTTTCTTGGGCTTTGATCATCCACTCTTGTTCAAAATGGGAGTCTTGTTCAAAATGGGAGGCTCTATATAAACCCCGTTATTCATATAATCAAGAGAGATATTTTTGCAAAATGTAATTCTATCAAGAAAGTGAAAGTTTGCAAAATAGTTCTTACCGTAGGTTTAACCTTAGGTTAGTCATCTTAGTGAATTTAACCTATCTCCAACCCACTTTGGTTAACTCCCTATACTTAATCAAGGGTTACCTAAACCCTAACCAAACCATATTCTCTTAACCTAACCATGCAACTCCATACCCCATCATACTGCACACTCTACATCCCAACCTACGCCATCCCCTTAACTTAATCATACACCACACCCTAGTCCATACCATACTCCCTATACCATACCTTACCCTACTCCCTACCTTGCACCATATTCCCAATACACACCCAACCCACTTACCCTAGCCTAGAGGCTCTTCCAAAGCGGTGTCGGGACATGCTTACCTAGCGGACCGCAATTGCGGATTCTTTCAGGGTGCTTCGGCTATTTGCCAAGCACCTTCTCTTGTCGTTTATACCCCTCTAGGGGGGGTGATGCACTCGACTCTCTCCATGTACCCGCCCACCTACTCATAAACCAAACCGACCTATCCTTTAGCATTAGGCACTTTAGCCCATCCAACCCTCTTTAACCAACATGCCCCCCTTATCCCCACTTGACCCATCAAACCCCAAGCCAAATCAACTGGAACCAAACCGTACAAGCACATACCACCATTAGACAACCATAAGTGTGCAGCTTTGAAACATTGGCATGGTGAGAGAGGTGTGAGGGAGTGGAACCAAACCGCATCCCTCAACGGGTTGGAGGGCTTTCCACGGTAACTCTCCACTGGGATCTAAAAGGGTTGATTCTCTAAACGCATCCGAATCCAACCCAACTTTTGAGGTAAGCCTTACCTCGTAATTTAATTTGTTTGTTAGTCATCACACGGCATGGCACACATTATCCACACACACTGCACGGGTACGAGGGTCACACATCCACACACGTACGTGAGGATGTGGGGTGGATGGCCGTGCGGGCCGACCAACAAAAGCTAGGTCCACGAGTTTACCACAAATGGCACGAAAAATGGCAGCAAAGCTCGGGCTACATATATGCGCGTGGGTTGGTGCTATTCTTAAACAACTAGGGGTGGTCATGGGGTCGACCCAAATTGCGGGTCCAGGTGCACCGAGGTCCATGCATTGGTCTAGCTTCCACACTATGGCATCCAGGCTAGGTCCATACATATGACCACCTTTGAGTCTATTAGGTTGGGTCGGGTCAACTTGTATAAATATATATAGTATGATATGCATAAGGTTGCAACTTTAAACAATCAAAATAAGACGCACCTCCAAATTTAATCAAACGATGTAATTTTGTGTAAATTTTTTTAAGGATGGAGTAAAAATCGTTTTTCATCATATGTAATTATAAAATTTTGAGCTCCAAATATGGTTCAATTTAGTAGATTTATAAATATATAAAAATATTGGTTCAGATAATGTGTTGCAAGATGCACTATATTTTGGACTCAATTTTTTTGCTTCTATATTCATATATCTTTATGTTGAGATGATCCATTAGAGGTTTTCCAACTTTAAAACGACCATTCCCCATGGAATTTTGAGATGCACCTTAGTTCTATATTTTAGAGTTGCAATCTTACATACTTTGTCAAAATATAAAAAATATACAATGTATAAATCGTGCGGTTTGAATAGAGCAGAGGCTCTAAACAATCAAAGTAAAGCATACATTCAAATAGTGTCAAGAAATATGTTTTCAATACTGGAAATCTTTGTGATAGCCTTAAAATATATTTTAATCTTTAATTATAAAATTTGAAGCTTAAAAAATAGTATAGATTGAGCAGATGTATAAAAACTTTAAAATCTTGAAAATTGAGGTAAAAAAATATGTTACAAGATGCATTATTTTCAAAACTTCAAATCCATTTTTTTCACATGTCTATACATCTTGATGGCGAGGGGATCAATTTGAGGATCATTGGGCATCAAAACAACCTCTTATAGGGAAATTTTTGAGGTGGACTCTAACTTGATTGTTTAGAGCCTCGGCTCTATATAAATTTTTTCCATGCATAAAATAGATTTTATATTTTTTAATTTCTAGGTTGGGTCACGGTCCATATAAAACCTAGTCATTGACCTGAACCTGACCCAACTGTTTCCACCCTTACAATAGATAATCAAATAGTCGATAGTTAGGGCTCTGGTAATTGGACTAGACAAGGGAAATAAACATTTGAATAAAATAAAATAACTGAGATTTTGTCACTCAAGGATGGGCAGCGAATTGAAAGGAATGGGCTCCAGGCACAGGGCAGCGGGAATCACAACATCATGATGTTTGGAGTACCGTTCCCATGAGCACCCTTTGCTCGCTAAAGTACCCCAAAAAAAATAACAGAAGTCGTATGGCCTCAATGTTTACAAAATCGGCCGTGTTGACTTGGTCAAGTTGGGGATTTTTAAAAAAATTTACAGAGAAATCAAAATTCTAAAAAATAAGAAATTAATTTGTAATGTTTTTTTTTTTACTTTTTTTTAATATTTTGACAAAGATTAGAAAGTGTTTTGCCCATGAATACTTATGTTTACATTTTTCTTGTTTTTCATATTATTTCTAAAATACTCATGATTATAAATTGATTTTTTAAAATTTAATTTTCATTACTTTTTTAATCTCATTTAGTTGTGTTTTATTTAAGGAAGAAGTTTATATAAAGCCGAGGTTTTAAACAATTAAATTAGAGCCTACCTCAAAAATTTCACTTGAAAGGATTGTTTTGATGTCCAAATATCCTCAAATTGATTCTCTAGACATTAAGATGCACGGACAAGAGAAAAAATGGATTTCAAGTTTTGTACATAGTGCATCTTGTAACGAATTTTGAAACATCAATTTCTAATATTTTCAGTTTTCATATATTTATTCAATCTTCACTATTTTTAAACTCTAAATTTTATAATTAAAAATAAAAATATATTTTAAGGCTATTGCCATATTTTTCGAAGTGCTTTACTTTGATTGTCTAGAGCCTCGGCTCTATACATGCTGCATCCACCCTTAGACGGCGGACTCAGCCCTTGTCCATGGAAAGTTAACGACCTACGACGGTGGATTGTAGGCCTGAATACCCAACGATGAAAGAGAGTGCATCACCAAAGGCCATGCTACTTTTTATTGTTTAGGAAAGCGAAGCCACCTTATTCAGGTGAAACGAGAAGCAGAGCAGGCAAGCAACACAGGGAGAAGAAGGGGAAAGAATAACCGGGTTTTTGCTTTGCTTTCATCCAAGAAGAAGGATTGATCATTCATTTATATCCGTAGCAGTAGTTGTTGGTTTGAGTAGGAAAGAATACTAGGATAGTAGTAGCAGTAGGGTTTAGTGATGGCGGCAGAGAAACCAGAAGCTGTTCGAATGCTGTACTGTCCCATATGCAGCTTGCCCGCAGAATACTGCGAGTTTGGTCCCGACTTTGAGAAATGCAAACCTTGGCTCGTCCAAAACGCACCCGACCTCTACCCCCATCTCCTTCTTAACAAAGGTTTGGTGGACTACCTTCTAATGAAGTGTTTCTCTTAGGTTGTTTGTTTCTGCTATCACTGTCCTTATTAATGTCGTGGTTGTTTTTATTAGAGTCATCAGACGAGGCAGCTGCAGGAGGAGAGAAGGATGCTTCTTTAAAGGCGACATCAGATCAGCTTCAGTCCCTGGAAATTTCTTCTGGTGATGGGGGAGGAGGCAGAGGTACCTTAAATTTTGCTACTAGTTGTCCTACCCATTCCCTTTGGCCTATCGATGATTTATTACCTTCATGCTTTCACTATTGGCACTTCTATGAATTGTCACTCGTTAACATTGCTGATTTCTCGTCCTCTTGAAAATCCATCTCCATTTGTTCTGACTGTTAATTGGGCTTGCCTCCTCTTGCTTTAAGTGTTTGTGTGTTCATGTTGATTGATTTTGATTTTAATCTTACAAGCATTCATTAAATTTCGACCAGCTGCCAAACTTGTATAGTTCTGTGTGTTTTTACTCTCTAATCCTCATTTCTAGGGCATTATGCTGAAGAAACCCCCAGTTCTGGGTTTTCGTTCCCAAATTTATGTATGGATAATCTTCCTTTATGGTGTTTGTTGGGATGTAATGGCCATTTCTTCGCTACTGCGGCATTCTGAGACATGCAGATGCCTCAGCCGGTTTAGAGATTGCAGTTCGGTCAGTACAATTCTGAAAAAGAAAAGGGCGGGAAGTCTGTTATTTCTTGTTGATTCTCCCTATTCTTTTTTTGTGCGAATCTGCCTCTTTGATCAAACAACGGTGTCAAAATACAATAATGCATTCAAATCATGAGCCATTTTTGTTGGGCCCTCAGATTTGGCTCTTCTGGATGTTGTTATACAACCTTAGACATCCATAAATTCAACAGGAAATCTCAATTATCTCATACTATAAATTTTGAACTCAATGTAAGCAAGGTTTTGAATTTGTATGTTTGATCTGTCTTATAGCTCTCACTTTTCCGTCTCCAATTATAGGTAGTGGGATGAATCATGAACTTGGATATTTTCACAAAGTCTGAAACTGTGGATGTTGTTCCAAGTATTATTGGATATTTGTTCCAGAAAATAATTGGGAATTGCTAGGGATTGATGTCAACCAGGGAATTTTACTGTGGAGAGTTACCATTGGCCTAGTTCTAGCAGGTTAGGAGAAGATGGTTTTATGGCTTTTTTCAGCAACAATTTATTTTCTTTTGGGGTTTTGTTAGCTGTGATTGAAATCTCAAACATTAAGGTATGGTCCTCAATACCCCAACTACCAAACAGAGTGCCCAAATTCCTTCACATATGGTATCTGATCTTCTTTGATTTTCAATTCTTGATCTGCTCTGTATGCTTAGTGCACATATGCTACTGGATACATGTGCCACATTTCTATATACCATGGTCTGTATTATGTAGAATACATGTGGGCTACATTAAATTTGTTTTACTTCATCATCAGTTAAAAACTGTTTGCGTCCAATGAGCATTTGATATTAGGTGATCTAGGTGTCCTATATGGGGCTGACAACCTATGACTATAACAAAGGAATTCAAGGGAGTAAAATCAGTTTTTTTTCTCTTTTCTGCTATATGTGAATTGCACTTACAAGTGTCACATAATACTGCGGTAAATAAGAAACAAAACTATATACACAACCTATGATCTTTCTTCTTACTAGAACATAAATATGACTCAATCTAGGATTGAAAAGAAGCTTTAACTATAAATTCTAATACAATTAATGCTCCTGGAAATTGAAATAAACTGAGCAATATTAATTGAAAACTAAACTTCAAACAGCCGGGGACACTTACTTGACTTTTCCTAGGGTCAACCCCGTAGGTCTGGGTACACTCCACACCCAATTACTTGATCAATGACACACTTTGATCCTATTGGCCCTGCTGAATTTTCTGAGTCGGGAAGCTTCCTTAGGCAATACCTTTCAAGTCTAGGGTTTTTGAGAGCATAAACAAAATTAGGGTTTCTTATACCCTTATGGACCTCTGTAGGGCATGCTACAAGTGGCACATCCCTTGGTCTTTCTAGAGCTAGTTGTGCCCTTCTCATCTCACCCATGGGTGGTGTACCACCCCTAGCTGCCCAGGGTGATTTGTGCCACCCTCTCTCTCTCTCTCTATCTCGAGTTGTGTATAGAATGAGGGCATCTCCTCCTTACATAAGCCTGAAGGGCTGTAGGAATGTCTGTCCAATTTATGACTCATTGCGACCAATAGAATTTTAGGCAATTTGTGAGGTGAGGAGAATTAATCCGAGCCATCCATGCCATGAATCATCCATAATGATTTAGGGAGGAATCTAGAAGCCTTGTCCCCTGAATCTTTGACCCATGTCCACTTCTATTTAACCTAGGTTAAGACCAAAACACAATCTTCTAGAACTCCCTTGACTCTCACAAGATTGTAGGACGTCAATGACAAAAGATTTGGAGAATATTTTTCGAAAATAAAATATTATTAACTCTCACAAAATAAGAACACATAATCTTTTCATAAGATTATATTAGATTTCCCTCTTTAATAAAGCACCTTTTAAAAATAAAAACAAAACAAGAAGTGAGAAGGTGACTGTGCCATCTCATAGGTGCATTGTGTGGGTCCCATGGGCTCCACACCCCACACATGTGAGAGTGGTGCTTGTGTGGGATGGATCTTAAGGCCCCATATGTTCCACCTCGCTCATCCACAATCCCTATAATTTCTAAAATGTCCATAGCTGAAAATTAATTTTAAGAATTCTAAAAAATTCTAAAATTCATAACATTTATTATATTGTAAACAAGACATCTAGAAGGGGACTAATACTAATGGGTCAAGAAAAGTGACTGTCAAGGCACTCCACCCAACTCAGTGGCTGTGATCCTCGACTATCTTCTCAAACCAACCAAATGAGGCACATGACCTACATTCTCATGCAGGAGCTCATGCTTGGTTGTCAAAGCTAGTCAATAAATAGTGAAACCACGGTCTTGGAATGTGGATTAAAGGTTCCCCCCCTTGAGAGTAAGTCACATGCACATATCACTATAGTTCAAGGGGACTTTCTCTATGCATATGCACACATATCCCTTTGTAGGGTTGCTTCTTTGTATGTTGTTGTATATGCCGTGTAGAAGTTTGTCGAGGATTTAGCCCTTGCTCTCACATGCTTACATCTGCACACAGGAGACCATGAAGTTATCTTGGCTTACAAAGCATCCCTAGGCATCTCTCCGACCTTAACAAGGGATGATCATTTGAAAACGCTCTCTAGTAGTGCCATATGCCCAGGGGGGAGGGTTTTGGACATGACCAAGGCCATAGACTGCCTAACCCTAGGTTAGCCAACCAACACATAAACTCCTACTGAAGTGTACAATCCACTATGATTCTTATTTACATGCTCTCACCGGCTTGAAAGGCCACAAACCCCAACATGACCTACAAAGACCCCTACATGAATTTACATATCAACATGTTGAAGGGGCTACGACACCCTAACAAGTCTGCCTCATCACATCAAATTGTATATCTATGAAACTTTCACTGACTTAGGGCACAAGGTGCGTCGAAAGCCTTTCCGGGCAGTTGAGAAGCCGGTCGATCGGATGGGATTTTCTAAAGAAAGCTCGTAAGCAAGCGAGCGAGCTCACAAGCGGTGGGATGCATAACTAGACTAGCTTGCCACAATTAATAGGAATCTTACCATTATTTGTAAGTTACTTGTGGGTGTAGACAAATATACTAATTAGTAATGAAAATAATGTTTTATGGTATTCAATTAGAATATGATTTGTGGGGTACTTGTTATCCGTGAGTGAGAAAGTTATATTATCTTCCTCAATGATATACTTTTTTATTGTAGGTGGTACATCAACTTCTAAACATGATGAAGTAAAACGCCTTCCTGGTGGCAAGATAAAAAAGAAGGTAAGGATTTTTGGTATCCTCATACTAGTGGTGCCAAGCCACAACTACTATACATCAGGGTATGTTTCGTCATGCACTTGTTTGGTTTCTTTTGGGTAAAGAAAGCATATCGTGTCTGGTTTCTCATATATAAACGTTCATTGTTCAATGGGGTTTTTGAAGCTATTTTGGCACACATCTCCATGAATATTTCCTCGAAAATTGGCGATAGGCAAACTTTCTTCAAATGAGAGGCATTATTTTTAGTGAGACACAATCTCTCTTTTTCTAGCAAATCCATTTTCTATTCTCATAGACTAATTTAATTGTAAATTTGCTTAGTAAAATTAGCATTATAAAACTCTATGTTGCATGGATATGAGTACGTGTGTCAGTGCATGACATGGGTATGGGGTGTCAGATTCTTCGAGCCCTAACAAGTAGGATTTGGCGAAATGACTTACACACATACATACATATACACACACATATACTTATATATATATATATATATATATATATATATATATATATATATATATATATATATATATATATATATATATATATATATATATATAATAATGATAGATACAAACTCACAAAGACTAGAAAAAAAATCATAAGATATCAGAAAAGATAAGAAGTGTCAGTACAAAACAAGATGTGTGCAACACCATTCTAAGAGTAAAAAAAGAAAAAAAAAAGGAAATTGCACAAAACATATGATAGATGCTTTGATTCATCACCAAAATTGGAAGTCTTATAACAAATTGTGAACAAGAAAACTGCTGATCTATGAATCTTCTTCAGTACTCTCCTCAGAACACGGACCGCCCAGCGCCTAGGCGGTTCAGAAGGCATGGGTGCATTGCCCAGGCCTAGGCGGAATAACTAGGCGGTGGTCCCTGGGTAGCCGTTCAGGGCTTGCGCATCACCCATGGGCGAAAATGACTTTTTTTTTTATGGTTTTATTGAGTTCTTTTGAAAAATAAAAGTTTTTAAGGGTGGATTTTAGGTTCATTTGAAACCTAAAGCCTTAAGAACCCTTTTTATGGAGAGAGAAACCTCAAAAAAACTAGATTTTGTGAGTTTTATTGGATCGAAGTGTTTTTCAAAGTTACGAAAAATGGATTTGAACATCACCCAGGTAGATTAGATTTATTTTTGGAGTTTTTTAATCCTATTAGAGGGTGTTTTTGAATATTTTAGCACCAGAAAACTTCTCAGAGGTGGAAGTTTGGAGTTCGAACAATCAAAGTAAGTACAAAAATTTATTTTTTAGATTGTTTGTTTTATTTTGAGATTTCTTCTTGAGGATCTAGTCGAAGTGGAGATTCGAGTTGGAAATATGGATATAACCTGAATCCAAATGACAAAAATTGCATAAGATGCAATTATTGTGAAAAAGATACAAAAGGGGGCATAAACTGGTTTAAGAAACATCTTGTCGGTATTAAAGGGGATATTGCCTCTTGTAAAAATGTTCTTGAAGCTATCAGAGAGGAGATTAAGCAATATATGAGTTCTGTAAAACAAAAACAAGAACAAAATTCCCTTCATTTGAATAGATTTATTTCTGATTCTGCTAGAAGAAGTGATATGGGTTAGAAGTATAGTCATAACCCGAAACCAAACAATAAAAATTGTGTAAGGTGTAATTTTTATGAAAAAGATACCATTGGGGGTATTAACCGATTCAAGAAACACCTACCGGTATTAAAGGGAATGTTGCTTATTGTAAAAAAAGTTCCTAAAGCTATTAGGGATGAGATTAGATAATTTCTAAATTTAGAAGAACCAGACAAGGATGAAAATGAGCCTTGTTCTATAGAAATATCTTCTCCAGGTTCTTTTAGAAGTGGTGATTCAAGTTGGAAGTATAGTTATAACCTGAATCCAAATGACAAAAATCGTATTAAATGTAATTATTGTGGAAAAGATACTAATGGGGGTATTTAACGGTTCAAAAAACACTTTACCGGCATTAAGGGGGATCTTGTCCCGTGTAAAAATGTTCCTGAGGCTACCAGGGAGGATATTATACAATATTTGAGTTCAAGGAAGCACAAAAAGATATGAAAGGGTAGAGCAGCCAGGACTCCTAGGGCCCCATCTGCACATAGCAAGAGGGAGGTAGAAGAAGAGGAGGAGGAAGAGGTAGATTCAGAAGAAACATAACAGGATGAACGTTATGTTGAAGAGGAAGATGCCTCTGATGATGATGGCTTCAAATTTGATGCATATGATGAGGCTTACCCTACTCCTTCTAATGATGGTGGTGATGATGATTGAAGAATTGAAGAGTTGAATACGCATGAGTGTTTGACTCTTAGTGTTGGTTGTTGAGTGTTGACTATTGTGTCTTAGACTGTATATTTTCTGAATTTTTGTATATTTTTTTCTCTTATTTTTAGTTACTACTGTCTAACTTTTGTGTGTATTAGACTATTAGTGTATGCTTGTATGGTTTTATTGTTTTAGCATTATATGAAAATATGGATTATGGTCTTATGGATTATCAAAATTCTCTTATCGAGTTCTCGACTTCTTCTCAATTCCTCATTCATGGAAATATTAAATATGGATTATGGATAGAATATCAAAATTCTAGTATTTGTGGTTAGAATATCAAAATTCTCCTCATTTGTATCAAAATTCTATCTTTTTTCTTTCAACTGGGCCGCCTAGGTTCTGGGTGCCCTCCTAGGCCTTGGGCGGCCTAGACCTCCACGGCCGCCTGGGTGCCTCGCACTTTTTGAAACACTAGATCCAAATCTCGATCGTCTAATATCATGGAGGCCATTTGCAAACAAGTAGGTGCATCCACCAATAACTCATCTCCAAGTGCATCCCAATACCATGGAGGCCCACTTTACGACTCTTTTTTTCTTGAAAATAGGGGAACATTAGAGTGCACATAAACCAAATCCTTAGCTCTTGCAGAAGTCATTCATTTGCGTTTAATAGAGTGAATATGAGAAAAAGTACTCCAATTCCTCTCACAACAAGATAATGAGCAAGGTTGAGCTGCTTGAGTGAGAAGTCGAAATGCTATGCTTGCAGCCTAGGGGTACTGCAACCATTTTCGGTCCCCCATGTCATAGGTTATTCGGTGTAATGGTCTGCCATAACCTCCCATTTTCGGAACTCGCCCAATCCAACTGAGAATATGCCATATTCACTTCTTGTTGCTTGTCATTCATGAGGCATGCTATAAAGGCTGTGAAAGCATTTATCCCTGTTTATAGAGATCTCCCGATCAACATGTGGAGGCACACGTGTAATACTAGGCCCTCCCTCACTAAGCCGCTCGGCACTGTAATATTGAGGATTGAGACTATGGGCCATGCAATGAAGTGGGGTGTTAATACCCCCCACTTCTGCATCGTAAAAAAAGAGATTTATCTTTGAGTACATTCTATTTTTCATGCTCAAATATAACTTGCACTTTTTCTATCTTGGAGTCCCACATTTCATAAACCTTATGCAACATTTATCTGTATCTGCTGGCCTCAACATCTCTATAATTCGTTTTGTGAATTTCAATAAATAATCAGCCTTTTCCGATCATGAATCACTAAAAATACACTCCTTGATTATCATGCCTTCTCATTGTCAAATGGATCCTTATAAGAAAGCCACTCCTCTGACGTTACCATCTGAACCAAAGCAGGTTTAAACTATATTTACTTGTCTCACCATGATAATTGAAGATGCAAATCTCGTCTCCTCGACACCAAGCATTTGAAGACGTGAATGCCAATTGAATATCGTTAGAGCCAATTCATGATTGACAACAAAGTTTCTGATGGCTCTCACATCCTTGTCTATTTTTACTATCCATTTGAACTCCTCATACCTATCTCTATTTTCTGGTGTATCAGCTGGTGAGCACAAGTTTTTCAAGGCCAAATTTAAAGTGTGGACAACACATGGTGTCCAAAATATATGGGGATGTGTAGCTTCTATGATTAGGCCTGCTGATTTGCGCATGCATTATCAATGATAATTTGTACCACATTTTCAAGTCCAACTTCTTGGACTTCATCAGCGAAAGCTTGGCCATATAGGGCACCGTTAATACTCTCCCCGGATGCATTAATAGCCTTAAAAAAAAGAGGACCAGATTGAGAAGCATCTAAAATATTTATCAGTGGCATCTTTGAACGTCAGTTCAACCATCAGATACAATATGTTTTATATTTTTCAATAGCCTTTCAACATTGGCCTTTTCTTGACTAAGTAGTGTTGTTCTTAGTTTATCATATTGAGGTGGACTATATCCTGTCAACGAATGAATATTGTCATTTTCATAGTTGATTACTTGTCTAAAATAAGGGGATTTGGCCAAGTTTAAAGACAATCTAGATGCATAAAACATGCGTGCAATCAGCCCATCTATCTCTCCTTTTGCTGCCAAATTAGAAGACATCGCAATTAGACGCTCTCCTTTTCTTTTTCTTGGATTTACTTCTTCACAGTCCATAGGTAAGGTATGCTGATTCTAGTCGATGATTTACTACTCATTTTTTTCCTGTCAGCATCATCTTGTAGGTTTTTCAATTGACCCAATAGAGTTTCATCTAGAGCTGAGCACACTTGAACTCCAAATCCTGCAATATGCAACAAATGGGCCTTCACTCTTGAATACGATCCCCTAAATTTTCATTGCAATACTTGCATTGAATCATCCAACTCCACCACCTCCTGAATACCTTTCTACTTTTGTACATGTACCCATAGAGTTGTGTTGGTATTTGATACTTAAAACTTTTGCTTTAGGAGTGTTAGACATTGTTCTTGTTCCTGGATTAGGGATAGTCAACAATTGTTAATATGGGAATGATTAGTGCTTTTCATAATCGATCATAATAAGGGGCAGCCTGTAAAAAACAAAGAGGGTAATGAGGGATGCATACTATTTTTTGGCATATTTTGTCATTGGACACAGAGTATGGAAAAGAAATATTACTTTCTTTATTACTGAATGCTCATTGGTCAGCCAAAATAGCAAGTTCTTTTCTTGATTCATAGAAAAAAGTCACAGCTAGCATTTAATAAGTTCTATTGTTTATTTAATGTGATTGAGACTTCAAAAGTTTCATATAGAGAAACACGACCAAAAGCTTAGAGAGAGAAACACAGACTCCTACATGGAGCTTTAGAGAACAACGTCAATGGCTTCGAGAAACATTAGAAGTGTGTTTCTCTATCTAAACCACCACCACTCAACAATTCTACTGCTTCCGTTGAAGCCCACTTGTCAGCATCCATCGCCTCTGCAACACCTTCAAAAGACCACCATTTCTTTTTGGGGTCTTTCAAAGCTCAATGATATGTTGGATCAGTAGAATCATCCAGCTCTTGAATGATGATGTGATCTGACGGCCATGAAAGCCCACATGCAGCTCCAATAGAGAGCTGGTAAACCTGCAATAAAAAATACCCATTACTTCTCTCTCTAAAAAGTAAAAATTCATCACTCTCTCTCCAAAACTGCATGCTTTCACGCACAATGCAGGTAAAACTCTGGTTTTTCGCCTAGAGAGAGAAACAGTAAGAGCATTTACCTCTTTGTATGTAATTTTTAAGTTTCTCTTTATATAAATTCGGCTTTTCAAAAACCGAAATTTCTTAAATTTCAGTTTTTCAAAAACCGAAATAATTAAGAATTTTGGTTTTTGAAAACCGAAAAATAGGCAGTTCCGTATTTTTTTTAAAAAAGTGTTATGATGTTGAAAAAACGTATATATCTGTAAAAAGGGAAACTAAAAGGTATTTTTGTAATAATGACAAATATAACAAATATATACGTATTTTCCCTATTTTCGTTCATATGGAATTGATGCTCACTCTCAAAAAAAAGACATCATACATGTCACTGCCAGACTTTTTATTTTGTAATTTGTTAAGGTATTAGGTTGTGCAATCTATGTTATTAGGGGTAATGGCCTGGGTTCCTTTACGCAGTCAATTGCATCTTTTGTCGCTTGATTTGTTGGAAGATGGGCATGTCTTGTGGTTCACCTTTGCATGCCTAAGTGCTCTCAACTAGGTAAGAGGCGGTGGTCTCTTAGATTAAATCTCCCCAATTAGAGATCTCATTTTGAAAGCTAAGCCAAAATAAGCCCAAATTTCAATTTTAATATTTTTTTCCTTCTTGTTCATTGTTTGCACATTAAATCAGAGCTAACTAATTGTGGATATGTCCAAGTAATCTGCACAAAGGAAAATATCAAATAAGAGTTTCTAATGTCATTCCCACATATTTGATGCATATTTTCTTTTCCCATAGGGATTCTTGCTTTATATATGTATAATATATATGAGAGAGAGAGAGAGAGAGAGAGAGAGAGAGAGAGAGAGAGGTCATCATCATCATCATCAAAGCCTTTTCCCAACTATTTGGGGTATAGGGAGGGAGGGAGGGATGTATGCATACATTTTCATTTCTTTTTCCCACCTTTAATTGATATTGCAACATTCAAATGGTCTTTCATCTTGTGTCCTTTTATCATTATACTTTGTGTACTTCTTTGTTACACATTGATTGCTCAGTTATAGATAAGTAATTCATGTTGTGTTTTTTCAAAAAAGGATTCTTGTAACATTAGTTTGACATTTGTTGTACTTTGGAAGTAAAACAATCACAATTATTATTGTTTTCCAGGACAAGCAAGAGGTGGTCATTGAAAAGGTTGTGCGTAACAAGCGCAAATGTGTTACTATTATTAAAGGCCTTGATCTTTTCGGTAAGCAAACCATTTATGAATTGGTCTTAGTTAACACCTTATATTTCCATTTAGAGTTATCAACCCAGTCATACATTTTAGGTGTTAAATTAAGTGAAGCTTCAAAGAAACTTGGGAAGAAATTTGCAACAGGAGCATCGGTTGTTAAGGTAAAATTGTGCCTTTTAATGTTTTTGACTCTTGTATATGTTATGTCTTTCTTTCATGTAGATTTATGAAAACATAACATGTAGAATGTAGTCATAAGCCACAATGAATGAAATTTAGTCATCCAGTGAAAAAAAGTTGAAATACTGATGTGAATTAAAAGTATGTCATATGTATGATATCCTCATTCCATATGATTTCCTGAATTGTTGTTATCCCTAGGGGCCAACTGAAAAGGAGCAAATTGATGTGCAAGGGGACATAGCCTATGATATTGTGGAATTCATTACAGAGACTTGGCTTGATGTAAGTACTCAATTAAGATTGCCTCTATTCTATTTCTAGTCACTTGTATTATGGCAATTTATATACTTGTATCCAATGTCAAATAATAAAAGGGTGCGGTTTATATAAGGTCGCAACCTTAATTGTAAAAATAAGTTTGCAATGTTCTACACTATCCATTTTAATTGGACAGTGTAGATTTGACACCTCTTTTAAGGTAGTATAAAAAACTGACACGTCTTTTAAGATTGTGTCAAATCTGTACCGTCCAAATAAAATAGACTGTGTAGATTATTGCAACTTTACTTCTGCAAGTAAGGTTGCAACTTTCAACCTTACATAAATGTTTTCCATAATAAAATGATATGCTTTCATTTATTGTTGGTATTTTTGTCTTCAAAATAATTTGTGGTTGTCTTTTTATGGAAACTTTGCATGTCAAAGCCCCATGTTTTGTTTAGTCTATCATTGATCAACTGCAAGTTTTTTTCGGTTTTTTTGTTTTTGTATATATGCGCGCGCGTCTTTTTGTTTTGTGTTAGCCTTGAGGGTCTGGAAGATGAATTGGTTGTCTGTGTGCTTTTCAACTGCTTTGATGTGGAGTGCAAAGTGGTGTTACATAGACACCGAGATGTGTCACTGTCCACAATTGTTATATGCATTCCTTGCTTCACATTTCAACATGGTGCAATTCATTTGCACAAGTATCTTTTTTTTAAAAAGCGTTTCATCTTTACACGTATTTACAATAAGAAGTTAAAAAAAATCAATAAAAAAATTAAAATATATAAACTACCTCTATACAAGCAGTTTTATCTCTGGAACTCAAAAGTCATTCCTCAACCGAACCTCACCTATATTTGTCCTCACTACATTTATCTCTGCAGCTCAAGTGGAAACCCCAGCCAATCCTCACTGAATCTCCTTTTACTATCATATCTCTACATCTCGTAGCAAGCCAAACTATGTAACCACTCAACTTGCAACATTGGACTTCCAAGCATCTTCTTGTAAAAGTTTTCTTGCCTTAAAGTATCCTCATTCATAACCCGTTTGCTATTTATCCTAATCAGTAAACCCTAACTGGGCCATATCAAAGACTACAAACCCTAATAGTTTTTTTTTGGATGTGTAAGTTTCATACCCTAAGAGATAACACACAAATGTTGTGTGCCATTATAATCTTTGATATGGCATGACTTTTAAAGCTATGCCTCATAATGACATGGCTGTATTCTGTTTTTGGGTAAGAGTGCCAGTTCATAAAAAGTAACTTTTTTTTTTAAATGTGCCATGAAAATCCGACTTCATGCTAAATAAGAGTCTTAATAACCTGATACAAGTGATACTTACAGAATGTGTATCACTTCAATGTTGGTGCAAACATGTCCAAGTATCAACACTGCTGATATGTAGCACAAGGGGAGAGTTGCTGTCTACGCAAAACTGGTGGAAAGCACTGCTACCCATGTGTGTTCTTATGGGTCTGGGCATAATATGTGTAGCATGTCGCCAACACTCGTGTAGATGCAGGCCACTAGGCCAGGTCTGTAGTTGGCATGGCACATATGTGCATGGGCAAGTTGTGCCACTATTGCACGTCTAGTTTGTGTTTCGTTTCCTCTTTGGCACCTCCACCTTGACTGATGAAAATTGCTCACAACCAACCCCTCTCTTTTCTCTCCAAGACTACAAGAACATGGATTGTGGATCTCGACTCTTCATCAGCATTTGGCATTACAACATGTCTCTCAGGTGTTGGATCAAAGGCCACACTAAAGAACCACAAATTGGTTTAGTTACACTTTTTGGGTTGTCCGATTGGTTAGGAAGATTTAGGTCCCAATGAGAGTACTTTTATTTAGTTCACTTGCTTGTCTGGATTGTCTTATTACTATCAAACATTATGAAACAGAGGCATGCAAATACCTAGCATGTGTACTATGTTTACAGAGGAGGCTGAGTCTGTTGATCACCGCTTCAGTCCTGCCCTTTCGTGTGGAATATGTTGTCTTTCATCTTGGACCTCTTTAGGCTACCTGGGTGATGCCAGGTAAGGAGAGTAGTTGCATTCAGTTTGCTAGCTTGCATGGATTGTTTTCTTATATTGATCATTACAGAGCAGGGGCATGCAGATAGTAGGGAGGAAGCTGAGATTGTTTATCAGCACTTCATTCATTGCCCTTTTGCAAGGACTATGTGGTCTTTCATGTTGGACCTCTTTAGTTTATCATGGGTCACACTGTCTATAGTGGCTGGCCTGTTTTCTGGATTGTTTATGTTCCATGGAGAGGGGCACCTACCATGACATCTATGTAATGTGGCTGTTCTTTAAGGCATTTGGAAGGAGCACAGTATCTGGTTATTTAGAGGGGAGGGTGTCAGGAGGGAGATCCTTTAGGAGAGGAATAATAATCAGATTACTGTTTGGATTCTTCTGAGACCGGAATTTCGTGGATCCTGAAGAGTGGATTGTCTAAGGGATTGGAATACTGTGTCACTTTTTGGGGGCGACTAATAGACCTAGTATTAGATGATCTCTTCCTCTAGTAGGGACTCATATTCAATTTTGATGGGATGCCAGGCAACCCAATGGGTGGAGCTGAGAGGCTGCAAAAGAACTTTGAGGGTAGGACTTTATCTCATTTTCAGGATCGGAAATATATGTGATTCATCTTCATGGTGATGTTGGTTGGCTTGCTTTAATGCTCGAGGAGGGCAAAAACCTGCTGGTGGTGGAGGGTGATTGCCTTAATGTCATTTGGTGGGCTGGTGGAGTGTTCCTTCATGGCAGTTGGTTAATTTTTTTTTATAATATTAGTTATTTATGCTCCCCTTTAAGATGCTGTGTTGGCACCTCTTTGTTTTTTTCATGTACCTGTTCCTATTGTTTTTTACCATTAATAAAACTCTGGTCACCAATAAGAAATAGATAGACACACTTTTTCATAGGAAATAGAAAATGGCAAACATGAAGACAAAAAATGGCTAGTGGGCAACTTGGTGAAATATAGAGTTCATGTAAAAATGGGCGTCCCATGTTCAAATTTGGTGGCGAATATACGTTGTTCCAAAAGGCAAGCCGCCTAGCACCTAGACGGTCTAGGGGGCCTGAGCAAGGTGCCCAGGCCTAGGCGGTAAGCTGCCTAGGTGGGCGTCTAGGGCTTGTGCCCCACCTAGGGGCAAAAGTGCCCCTCGTTGAGGAGTATTTTTGGGTTGTTTTATAAAATTAAGAGGGGAAAAAGGTAAGGTTTAGGCTAATTTCAAACCTTAACTCCATTGGAGCCCATTTTAGAGAGAGAGAAACCAAAAAAAACTAGATGCTTGTGATTTTTATAGGATTGAAGGGTTTATCAAATTTACGAGAAATTGATCTAAACATCACCCATTGAGATTATATTTAGTTGTAGATATTTTATGGGTCTATTAGAGGTTTTTTTAGAAGATTTTGAGATTAAAAAACATCTCAAAGGTGGAAGTTTGGAGATCGAGCTATCAAAGTTAGTGAAAATTTTTATTTTTTAGATCCGGGTTGGAAATATGGCTATAACCCAAATCTTTTGGATAAAAATTGCATAAGATTCAATTATTGTGAAAGGGATACAAATGGGGGCATAAACCGGTTTAAGAAACATTTTATCGGTATCAGGGAGATGTTGCCCCATGTAAAATTTTTCCTAATGCTATTAGAGATGGGAATAAAAATTATGAGTATTGTAAAAAAGAAAAAGGAGGAGAGAGAGGCATCCATCGTGTCAATTTTGATGATGATGATAGGTATTAGGAGGGGTGTGAAGAGGTGGAGCAACTTGCTGTATCCCAGACTAGGGAGAAGGGAAAGGGAGTTGTACTTGGTTCTTGGAGTGGGGGGCCTAAGAGGCTTTGGGTTAGAGGGCCTATGGATTGTGTTTTGCCTTGGCCTGTCCTTGAGGTTGCAGGAGAGAAAACAAAGAAGCAAACAACTATTAAGAATAGAATCAAGAAGGAAGAGAGAGATAGAGCTGTATAGTACATTGCTAGATGGTTTTATAAGGCGGGCATTCCTTTCAATACTACTCGCCTAAGTAGCTTCTATAGCTTGGTAGAGTAATTGATCAATTTGGGCTTGGGTTGAAGCCCCCAACCCCATATGAGCTTTTAGAGCCTCTTTTTGAAAAAAGAGGTGGTTGTCACAAAGGAGATTGTGGAGTCACAGAAGGATGCATGGGCTTAGTATGGGGTTTATGTTATAATTGATACTTGGAGTGATAAGTAGAGAAGAAGCCAAGTGAATTTGCTAGTGAATTGTCCTTTAGGGAATGTTTTTTTGAGCTCTATTGATGCCTTTGATTGTAGCCATGTTGCTCATTACATATTGTAAGTGATGGAGAAGGACATCAAGGAGTGGGGAGTAGCATGTATTTAGGTTCTCACAGATAATGCTGCTTCTAATGTTGCTGGTGCTAATTTGTTGCTCATAGCTTACCTTAGTATCTTTTAGACACTATGTGCAACACATTGTATAGACCTCATGCTTGACACTCTTGGTGGTTTGAGCAATATTTTAGGCGCAGTTAAGAAGGCAAAGTCAGTTACAACGTTTATTGATAGCCACACCCTCACCCTCATCATGATGCTTAGATTTACAAAGAAGAAATAAATTGTGAGTTCCGAGGTCACAAGATTTGCTACCTGGTACTTATGCTTAGAATAACATACATTCGAGGAGAGTTCAGTTGAGGCAGATGTTTACTTCAGATGAGTGGAGAGCGTGCAAGTGGTCCAGGAATCAGAAAGGGAAGAAGGTGAGAGATATTATCCTTCTAAGGCTTCTTGGCGAGGGGTGAAGGGCGCTCTAAAGGTATTTTTTCCTCTTCTCAAAGTCCTTCGCATGGTTGATAGTGACAATTCCTTCATGGGCTACATATATGAGGGAATGGAGAGATGCAAGAGAGAGATAACCCATAATTTAGATGATTATGTGAGCCGCTATGAGTCTGTTTGGAAGATTATTGATGAGAAGTGGGATAGGCAGCTACATCGGCCATTGCATGCAGCTAGTTCTTTTTTGAATCCAACTTTTTCTATGCTGATAGGGATATATACACGAATGATTGGATTTAATAAGTGTGTAGATGTGATAGTCCCTAATCCGGATATCCATGATATTATATGCACTGATGAGATGATAAGTTACAAGTGCGGATTAAAGTCTTTTGGGAGTCCAATGGCAGTGAGGTAAAGGACCAAAATTGATCCTGGTATTAATATTCTTAAGTTCCTCAAGTTCAAGTTTCATTACATGTTTGTTGTTTGTTTTCCATAATCTATGTTTCCTATATAATTAACAAATGTAATTCACAATCAATTTGCAGCCAATTGGGGGAGCCAACATGGGTATGGTGCTCTAAATTTACAAAAGTTAGCCTTTTGGATCTTGAGTCTAATCGCTACCCTGTCTGGCTGTAAGTGGAATTGGAGTACTTTTGAGATTGCATTTTAGTTCACTTTATTAGTTTACAAATTAGAATTTATTAATTTGTATTAGCATTTTAGTAGTTACTAGTTAGTCATTACTGATTACTAACTGATTACTATGTCAGTTGTAAATTTGTAATTCTGCAGTATTACATATTTTTATTAATTAGTTTCATTTGATTTTATTAGATTCATAAAAAGAAAAAGAACATGCTTGAATCAAAGAGGCTCAATGGCCTAGTGTATGTCAAGTATAATTGATACTTGAAGGAGAGGTTTGTTAAGAGAGATAAGAGAGACCCCCTCAGATAAGAAAATATGGATAATGCTACGGAGTGGTTGGTTGATGACGATGAGGTCGAGGGGCATGAAGGATTGACATCGGATATGGTCATGGAGGCCTCAAGGACAACATCTGATCCTCCTAGGGTCGCTAGTTCTTCTTCCCAGAGGACGAGGGTGGAGGAGGAAGTAGAGGCAGATTCAGAAGAGAGAGAGGAGGATGACTATTATGTAGAGGAAGGAGATGATTCAATTATGATGGACTCGATTCTGAGGCATATGATGTAGCTGACCCTGCTTTTCCTGATGATGAGTGATGATTGAAGACTCTTTTGAGTCTTCATGTCTATATTTTTTGCATTATTCTTTTGTGTATTGTGGTTTGTAAACTTTTAAGTTTTAACAATGTATGGACTACGGATATGGACTTATGGAGTTTTGAGGAGCATATGTGGACTATAGAGTATAGACGTTTGATGAATCAATGTCTTGCTAAGTTGCTATCTTGGATTATATTATCCTATTTTTAGTTTTTATTTTGTGTATGGACTGTGGAGTGCATGGAGTTTGGATTATGGTATGGATATAGTCTAATACTCTAATGCCTAATGGTTTGAAGCTTAAACTTCAAAGTTTGATCTTTGAATTTGAATTGCATGGAATTATGGACTAAAGTATGTCTCAATATGTATTTTTTAATTTTTTACACAAAATCTGACCATAAAACAACTTTTTATTCTACTGGGCCTCCTAGGTTTTGGGCGCTCACCTAGGCGCTGGGGGGCCTGGGCCCCCTCGGCCGCCTAGGCACCGCCCGTTGTTTTTTGGATCATTGGTAATATATTATGATTTTGAATATTTAGTTTACAAAGATTCAATGGGTATGACATAGATCTTGATCGCTAAATTGGTGGGAGGTATCTTTACATGTACGATTCAATGGGTCTTCATCTAGCGATAAACAACACCTATCAGTACTGAAACTAATAAACGTGGGGTTTTGCATTTTTGAAGGCCCAAGGTTTATCGAATGGTGATTTATTGAGCACATGTGAAATGAAGCCCTAAACCAATTCAAGCACTCCCACATAAATGTTGAATTTTGAGTTGTAATCAGTGTTAAAACAAGGAGCTCACTAGTCGTTGCCTAGAGACTGGCAATGGATTTAACTTCGCTTATGAAACATGGACATGCATGTATGGGGGTCTGACCAAATGTCGACACTTGGGTGTCACCAACAAGTATGTTGAAACCTCTAAAACGAATACAACACGGTCAATGAGTGTCCAATACTATGGCTGTGTTCTGAGACAAGTTTCGACTTGAGAATCTGGCGTTTCTTATTTAGAAATGCAAGTTTTGATTTTTTTCTTTTAATTTGTTTTTTTACCTAGGTTTAACTTGACTCGTTCTTCCAATAAAATATCCTTTCTTTTTCAGTCTAGTAAAATTATTAAGGTTTCTCTCTCGCAAAAGTCGTGAATCTCCATCTCGCTTCTTATTCGACACTCTCCTTCCCTTTATCTAAATCTTTCGATCTAAGGTGCATCATATGCTTTAATGCATGTTGTTTTTCTTCGTATTGTAATAGAGATCTCATTGTTTTGGGAGGATTTAGTCATCAATCTCTTCATAATAGGCTTCACTGCCATGTAAATCCGCGCACCAATGATTTTTGTAACAAGTTTTATGATGAGTTATTGTTTTTTATAGGAAGTTTTACGTATGGATTGTTAAAACTATTGAATTTATCCTTTGGTCAATAAGTTTGGAAATTTTATCGCGGGGCCCTACTCCCATTTTAATTATTCTTTCCAAATTTTCCCTCAGTTTGACGTTTCAAATATGAACCACTTAATTTTTTATTTATTATTTAGTTTTTGACATTTGTGGGGAGGTATGATGTTTAGTACAGCGAATTTGCCCCATTTGTAGGGTGGTTTGATGTTGTGGTCCGATTATTGCAACATTGGACTGCTCTACATTTTTTGCCCATGTCTATTGCGCAGCTATGTTACAAACATTGGACCGCCCTTTTTCATAGTTTTTTATATGTTTTTTGAAAATAGTTAACTATAGTTCTATTAATGATATCAGAATGTGCAGTCAAATGAGGCCTCCCGAGAGGGTACCCTTTACATCCCCAAAGGGTTAAAAAAAGAAGCAAAAAAGGTCTAGAGGCTTGGGGTCAACAAAAACTAAAGAACCCCCATGGTGTTAGAATAGGCTCCCTCCTTAGCAAGAAGGTGTGCATCCGAATTGGCTTCCCGAAATACATGGTGCCATCAGATTGAGATACCCAACGACAAGTTAGATATCTCACGGAAGATATCATCTAAATGCCTAGGGAAAGGAGAAATATCGGCTGCCCACAAAATAACATTCTTGCTATCTCCTTTAATCACTAAGGAAGAACCCCAGATGCTATCGGAACTTTGCAATGCTTTCAACAGGGCATTGGCTTTAGCCAGGGTAGAATCTGCTAAACCTATGGGGCAGGAAAAGGCTAACAAAGTATGTCCCTCATTGGTCCGAAAGAGACCACCAACTCCTGATGGGCCAGGATTACCAAGGGAGCAGCCATCAAAGTTTAGCTTGATGGAACTTGGCTCAGGTGGTCTTCACAGAGCTGCCCGCGATCTTCTATGATTTGCCACATGAAGTAGGTTTGACCAATTCCTTTGGAAATCAGAGGGTGGGAAGTCTTTGAACAATTTGTAGTTGGAAGCCCAAAAGGCTATTAAATTCGTAACTTGGTCTGCCAAAGCCACCATTGAAGTTCTTTCTCCTCTAAAAATCCTATAATTTCTTTCAATCCATAATACCCTCCTGTGATTTGTTTCAATCCATAATACCCACAAAGTGACAGATATGGAGGCTTTTCAAAGTTCTCTTCCTGCCTTAGGCCATGGCGAATAAAGGTAGGCTTGGAACAGATGTGGGACTGGGCTTGGGGCGACCTACGACCATTGAAAGAAGCCCAAAACAAAGGTCCATAGAGTTCTTCCACGGTGGAGGAACAAATGAGGATTGGTTTCCTTCTCCTCCATGCACAAGGCACAGTCCTCTTCTTTGCAGTACATACCGTCAACACCCTCTCATAGTTCACTATCCGACAAAAGACTTGGAACCTTGGGGGCAAAAAGTGGTTTCAGGCTTTAGATAATAGAGGCGGCGTAGGGCCAACAGCTGTGGGGGTGGATGTGAGGGTGGTATAGAAAGAAGACACTGAGAAGATCCCCGAGGGGGAAGGTTCCCAAATGATCTTGTCTACCTTGGAGGTAGGAAGGAACACTGAGTGGAGGA
Organism: Amborella trichopoda; assembly: GCF_054954075.1. Lineage (NCBI taxonomy): Eukaryota > Viridiplantae > Streptophyta > Magnoliopsida > Amborellales > Amborellaceae > Amborella > Amborella trichopoda. The sequence goes on along the minus strand of NC_142336.1, from coordinate 60,667,830 downwards.
CTTTTGCCGCGGCCTCGAAGTCATCTAGTTCATTGTCATTGAGGGGTCTCCTGAAATTTGACGACTAAGTATGAAGAAAACTCGAGAGACCAAAATTTTATGCCACAATTGAATGTGCGTCACTTGTTATCTAATAGAGGGTAGGAAACTGATCCCTCAGAGGTGTACAACCAACTCAGTTATCATCCCAAAACAATACCCTTGTCCCATCTCTTGGGCGAAAACATATATGCCAAGAGAATTGTTCACGACATCGTAAACTTGATCTCCAAATCCCAAATATAACTCCATTAATCCTGCAATTAGGAGTCCAGTGGTTGACCCCATAGCAATACTTATGTTTGATCACTTCTCTCTATAAGTGATTTTGATGGTTGCGTACTTTCACCACCACTTGCCTAAGATAGCATTGTTGTGGGCCCTGTGGTTGTGAATACCCAACCCTCCTTAGGATTTTGGTAAGCAAAGTTTGGGCCATGCAATGAGATGGTACTTGTTCTTAAATTTCCTGTGCTCCCCGGACCAGAAAAAGTCCCTCATCATTCACTCCAGTCTAGCGGCTACGGAGGCCGGGATGTCAAATAATGACATCTGAAATACGGGTGTGTTAGCCAGAGTATCTTTGATGCGGGTTATTCCTGCTTAGGACAAAATTCTTCTTTTCCATCCCGTGAATCTTCGATCAAATTTATCGATGGTTTGGCTCCATTGGGATAGTCGTGGCACCCCAAGGCAAAGGGGAAGACCAAGGTAAGAGGAGGGTAGCTTCTCTACCGAGCAACCGCCCCTGCTGGCTAGGATGTGGATGATGGGGTCGGTGCAGACCCCCATCATCTTGGACGTGTTGAGATTTGCTTTAAACCCAGTAGCCATCTTGAAGCATTTTAAAAAAATCCATAGGGTATCAACTTGTTGAACCGATGCATCACAGAAGACCAGGGTGTCATCTACGTATTGAAGGTGGGAGATGTGGGGACCCTGGTTACTAGATTTAAATCCACATAGCATGTCTGCTAGGTAGAGCCACCAGATAGAGGTGCTAAAGACCTCGACCACAATTGCAATCGACAACGACAATGGTGGATCTCCATGGTGGAGTCCTCTAGAAGCCGAGAAGAGGCCTTTGGGGGTCCCGCTGAATAATACTGAGAAGATTGGGCTAGAAATGCATCCTTTGATCCACACTCTCCACTTAGACCCAAAGGCTGTCCTTCTCATGGTTTCATCTAGAACTGCCTAATCAACGTGATTGTATGCCTTCTCCCAATCTAGGTTTATAACTAATACAGGGGTTTTAGAGATGGCGCGAGAATGGATACACCCGTGGGCAATTAAAACCCCGTCCAAAATTTGTCGGCCCTTGACAAATGCACATTGGGTGGGGGAGATGACAGAGTCAATCATTGCCCTTAGTCTGGAAGCAGGGACTTTGGACAACAGTTTGTAAGAGCAATTGACCTAGCTAATAAGTCTGAAATCTTTAAGCTCTTCAGCCCCTTCCGTTTGGGGGAGTAATGCGAGGAAAGTTGCATTCATAACCTTGTTGATGATCCCTCTCGGGTGAAATTCCGAGAAGAACTCCAACATGTCGGGGCAGATGATCTCTCAGAAAGTTTTGAAGAAGGCAATAGAGTTGCCGTTATAGCCGGGAGCTTGGTCGGGGCTCAGGTCATTGAGTGGCAAAAGAATTTCAATCTCTGAAAAGGGACGTTCCAGCCACTCCACTTTTTCAGGGGTAAGGGATAGGAAAGCAATGTCGTGCATAGTGGGTCTTGCGCCAGGCAATGAAGAGAATAGATTGGAAAAGAATCGCACGACTGCTTGCTCAATCTGATGGGGTTGGTCTAGGACCACATTGTTGACCTTGAGGTGGGTGATGGCATTCTCTCGTATTCGAAAATTTTCTATCTTATGGAAGTAGCCTGTGTTCAAGTCTCCCAATTTTAGCCATTTGTCCCTGGCTCTCTGCGCCCAGTATACGTCCGCCTTATGAAGAGTGGCTTGGTAATCGAACTTGGCCTTTGCACGTTGTTCGTGCTCAGCTTGAATAGCGGTCTAGATTCCTCCTCAGTGTCCCATGACTGAATCCTTGAAGCAATGACTCCTTCCTGGCCCAAAACTTCCTTGAGTGTTGGGCCTTCCAAGTTTTCATGTTGGATTTCAGCAGTTGCAACTTCCTTGATCCACCGTGATTCGAACCTAAAGGGCTTCAGGCCACTTAGGACGGTTTGGGTGTCAAGCAAAATAGGGTGATGGTCAGAGGTTGTTTTGGGTAAAACTGTGGAATGGGTTGTAACAATCCTAAAATTTCAAAAAAAATAAAAAAGGAGAAAAGATTCTTTTAAATAGGTGATGGTCTGTTTGAGTATGATGGTCCTTGGGGACCATCACTATTTTCAAAACTTTTTACTTGGTTTAAACTTTTGCTGCTGCTTTTGTTTGCAGCCTTTGCAGTTGCTGCTTGCAGCTGGTCACGTCCTTTAGCGGACGTGGTTTTCGTATGTTAAAAGCAGACGCTTAACGTGACACCTCAGGTATGAGGTAGAGCGTAATAAAATATTATAATAAGACGTTATAAGAATTTAAATAGGGGAGGTGAGCACTCCCACCCTAGAAAATTTTGAGATCTTTCTCTCTCTGGTCGAAACACAGTGAACTCCTCTCTCGAACCGAATTTTTATCGGAAGCTCCCTCTTAAATATTTTGGGCTCAAATTTAGAAAGGTAGCAGTTCGTAACGACGTTCTAGCATAATTGCCAATTTAATATATATAGAAAAACTCTTATAGAAATTCAAGAATACGGAAATATCACAATTTATGGGATATCAATTCACAAATAAACATTTCACAACAATACTATAATCAATTGCAAAAATGTCAATTTTTTTAAATAATAAGGCAATCATTTGCACATGAATTTTACAATGTCTAAATATTCAAAACAGTAGAAAGAAATATCACAATTTTACTAAAAGCAGAAATATTACATTTATTTCTAACAATAAACAAGAAAAATAAATAAATTTATTTTTCTAATTTACAGCATTCAAAATTTCTAACATAGATAAAATATCACAATTTTTATTAAAAAGATTATTTTTCAAGATAATGAGGTCATGTGCGCATAAAATTTATCGCGCCTAAAATTCATGATAATAAGTAGAAATAATTATTTCATTTCATTTTTAAAAAGAATGGATTATTTTTCGAGACAATGGGGTTACTTACACACAAAACTTATAAAATAAATATCCTGGACGGAAATATCACTATTTATTAAAAATAGACTATTTTTCAAAAAGACGATGTCACTTACCCACAAATATTTGAGAGGGAGCTTCCGATAAAAATTTGGTTCGAGAGAGTTCACTGTGTTTCGACCAGAGAGAGAGAGATCTCAAAATTTTCTAGGGTGGGAGTGCTCACCTCCCCTATTTAAATTCTTATAACGTATTATTATAATATTTTATTACGTTCTACCTCATACCTGAGATGTCGCGTTAAGCGTCTGCTTTTAACATACGAAAACCACGTCCGCTAAAGGACGTGGCCAGTTGCAAGCAGCAACTGCAAAGGCTGCAAACAAAAGCAGCAGCAAAAGTTTAAACCAAGTAAAAAGTTTTGAAAATAGTGATGGTCCCCAAGGACCATCATACTCAAACAGACCATCACCTATTTAAAAGCATCTTTTCTCTTCTTTTTTTTTTTTGAAATTTTAGGTTTGTTACATTCTTCCCCCCTTAAAGAAATTTAGTCCTCTAAATTTGTGTACCTGATTACTGAAAAAGATGGGGGTATTTTTCTCTGATTTCATCTTCTCGTTCCCAAGTCGACTCTTCTCTTGAATGGTACTGCCATAATACACGGACCAAAAGAATCTCCTTGTTACGCAACACTTGCACCTTTCTATCCAGTATCAAAATTGGCTGCTCAATGAAGCATAGGTCCTTCCTGATCGGTAAAGGTTCATATTTTAAGATATGGGACCGGTCGGGCTGATATTTTCGTAGTGAAGATACATGAAAGACATTATGGACATTTGCCAATTCGGGTGGTAAGGCAAGTCTATAAGCGACACCTCCGATTCTTTCCAGGATTTCAAATGGTCCGATGTAACGTGGGCTCAACTTTCCTTTCTTGCCGAATCTCATAATACTCTTTATTGGTGAGATTTTTAGGAAAACTCGATCACCTTCTTCAAATTCAAGATCTCTCCTTCGGTTATCGGCATAACTCTTTTGCCGACACTGAGCTGTCCTGAGCCTTTCACGAATTAATGTTATTTTATCTGTGGTTATCTGGACAATTTCGGGCCCCAAAAGCTTTCTTTCACCAACCTCGTCCCAACATATGGGTGACCTGCATTTCCTTCCATACAGGGCTTCATATGCTGAGGGAATTGATACTGGAAGGGTAGGGAGGAAAGTTTGGTGTCATTGAGTGCCAGTAGGGAGGGGGAGTGTTTAGCACATATGTCTCGGATCGTGTTTCTTTTTTGTGGGTGGCCAGGGCCACATATATTCCACATTAAGATTCTCATTGGGAGAGAGTTGATGCGTGGGACCTTCTTGAGAGACGGAGGGACTGAGAGCTGGTTGCTGAGGTTGGGTGGGTCGGAGAGGGAAAGAGGGGGTTGTGAAGGGCCACTGTCATAATTGACCCCAAAAGCTAGCAGGTTATCAAATTCCCTTTTGCCTTTTGTGGTTTTGGATGGTGAGGCTATTTCAGCGTGAATTCTTCGAAGATCTCTTTAGGGCCATTGAATTTTAAGCCCATCACCCTCATACCCTTCCTGAGGGTCTCCCTGTGCACTATGTAAATTATTGAAAAACATGGAGTCAACTGAAGCAGCTGATTCCAACTGGTAGCTTGTGAGTGAAAGCCAAGAAGATGAGGGTGAGTCAATAGGCCCAGCCGAGGGAGGAAAGCCACAGGGTTGTGGGCTATAGATGCAATCTAAGGGGGAAGAAGGGCGAGAGGTATTCAGGAGTGAACCTAATAAAAAAGGGGAGGGGGGGGGGGGGGGGGGAGACATGGGCTGTCCAGGAGGAAAATAGGTGGGGGGCTTTAAGTATTGGGGCTGACTTTTCATAGTGATAAGAAAAGTGAGACCTCTTGGTTCAAATCGCTATGTTGCCAAGGTGCAAGGATGGCCGAGGGGGTGCCTTGAACCGAAGCCACAGGGAGAGAGGTGGTTGTGGAGGGGGAGTTAGCGCATGAGAAGGACCCAGGAAAGGGCCCACTGTCTGACGTGTCGAGGGAGGTCGCTTGGCATAGATTTGATTGGGTTACCAAGGTTAAGGGAGGGTTGACCATTGTATGAGGGATACCCTTGCCTCGGGGCAAAAGATGAGAAGATGGAAGAGGCTTAGACCGCGAAGAGGTGAGCATGGGCGGAGATCTGCTGTTGGATGGGGAGAGCCCTTTTCATGAGGAGATGACAAAAAATGTGGAAGAGAGGAGGCCACGTAGTCTCGAGGCGACATACTTGAGCTGGCAGCAGGCTGGTAAGTAGGAAGGGGTTTAAAGGTAGGACGCGTGTCGGCCACGCCTTCCCTCGGATGCACAAGATTACGTGCTCCGACGGCTACGATGTGAGCCTGTACGAGCATCTGCAGGGTAGATGTTGCTTGAACCTCTTGACTTGCTGAGTTGGATGGATCTCTTTGTACGGCTAGATAACAGGTTGATCAATGCATGGTGCGGCTGTTAGGGACCGGGTGTTGACAATCTCCAGCTGCGAGGGGGCAATCACAGCTGATGATCTGAAGTTCCTTGGACCTTAAGATTTCTTAATCAATGGCCGCGAGACACCATCGTTCACTCCATCGAAGGCTACCAAACGTGGTATTGTGGTCCTGACCCATTAAGACTGTGGTTCTGAACATGGCAAGGTGAGGGGGGAAAGCCTTTAGCCAGGAAATTGGGACGCTGAAGAAGAGCCCATCTGCCTCAAGCCACAGGTTAGTGAGGAAATGTTCCGAGATAAGTGCATCGACCAGGTGTTGAATGGAACCAAGTAGAAGAGAGGCGGCAAAAGGCCAATGAACCGAGATGAATTTTCCACAAGCTTCGTCAATCTTTGGAAGGTATTAACTGTTGGAAGGTATTTTTCATCAACATGGGCCCCCCGATCAATAAAGGCCTAGCAAGTAGTGGAAATTCGAACAGTCTCAAAACAACCCCAGAACTGGCCAAGATCTTCATGAGGTCTCTCAAGAGTCTCTTGTCAAGTTTCGTCGCATTCCGACATGTCTAAGGCATTGTAGACTAAGAAACAGTTATGGCATAATCGGCCTCTAGCACCTTGAAACGGACCCCTATAACTAGAGCTACATTTTTAGTGTCTCAAATTGCTATGGGACCACAAACATTGGATCTAGCACGGTTGAAAACCCTCAAGGGTCAAGTTTCAGCTCAAACGGACATTCCAAGAAGAAGTTATAGGCGAAAGAGTGAAACAAGAGAAGCCTCACGCTATTCCCGTGCGGCCACCCTGCAACACTACACCATTGAAGGGACAGTCACGACAGTGACTTTCGACGCTTATATCTCACTTGTCCAAAGTCGGATCGCGCTCAAATTTGGTGAGCATGTTCGTCTAACATCGTCTGTGCAGTTCTCTCAGGACACGTCCAAGCCCTCACTCCCGTTCAAGAGGAAGCCCCGCTACAAGCCGCTCATGAGCATGCACTGGACCTTTCAGAGCCCTCGACCTCTCAGCCCTGGGAAGTCTACCATGGGCGAAGTAGGCTCAAATCCCTGAAACGTGAGGCGGTCCAAACAGCCCCTCAGGGATCCCGAAGGAGACTGCGAGCACCTAGGTCAGCCGACCGAAGGAATCATCTTCCTCCGCCACTAGTTGAGGAAGAATTCCTCAGGCCCCTTCCCCCACTGCCGACCTTGTGGGACTTCATCCCAAGCGCAATTCTCCTCATCTTATCGTCCAATTAGGCAGACGACCCTGAGTTATCAATATCTCAAGAGTCGGCCAAAATGGGTAACGACGTTAAAAGCACCCCACGACGATCAAAGTTGAAGCATGACCTTAAATACCCCCTGCAAACGTCCAATTCTGGCGACGACGTAAAAAGCTGCCCGGAACTTTCTAACTCTTCTTCTCCTTTCCCCTCCTCTATTCCTTCTGCAGGTACTGCTCGGCGATGCCCATTTTTTGACACTCTAAACAAAGAGTTTGGAGGCACCAGCCTCACCACGCCGCAGCAAGAGCACCTCAGAGAGATGCTGGTCCCTGCGGCTGGATTTTTGACAGTCGCCGACGCTCTGTTAACCCGAGCAAAAATTGAGTCATCCTCGACCTCCTCTTCTAAAGAAGCCTCCCACATGGTGCAGATCTTGGAAGTACTAGCAAGCACGGGGCAAATGAACTTAAGATCGGGAAAGAAGCTATAGCCCACACCTCAAATTTCTTGATCCTTCACTTCCCCCTAAACCTAAACCTAAACCTGAAGACTTCTACATCCCTAATACGAGTCCCTATCACTTCCCCATCAACCCAGACCGTACTTGCTGAGCAACAAATTCAGCCGGTGTCACAAACCAAAACCCAACCAAAGCCTATTCCTAAACCTACCCTACCACCTACACCAGTGACTGGATCAGGAACACAGAAGACGAATGAGGATAAAGTGAAGTATGACGTAATTGGGTCCTTGAGAAAGCTTCCAGGCCTTTTAAGTATCTATGATGCCTTCATGCTGTCTAGAGACTTTCGTATGGCTCTGGTCCAAGCTCTTTCTAACCCAGAGGTGTGCGAGACTGAGGTGGAACCTATTGAGGTTGACCCAGTTGGGGGGCAAATTCCACAATCGCTCCTCTTCGTGAATGGTGAACTGCACGCCTACCCTCTCAATCGGATCATACTGAACGGAGGGTCAACCGTTAACCTGATCCCAAGAAGGATTCTCACCTGATTGGGATTAGGGTCTGACGACCTCACTCTTACCCACATCACCGTGCATTCAACCAGTCAGGAGAAAAGTCGGCCGGCATAGTGCGTCTTCGCCTCAAGATCGATGATCTCAACGATTACGCTCAGTTCCATGTAATCGACACCGATACCTCTTACAATGTCCTGCTTGGTCATCCTTAGCTTCACGATCAGGGAGTGGTTCCTTCCACGCTTCACCAATGTTTCAAGTACAGCCGAGATGGAAGGTAACACACGGTTTATGCTGACAAAAGATCGTTCCCCGTAGTTGAAACTCACTATGCCGATGCCAAGTACTATTTTATAGACCTTCCAGCATTAGAAAAGCCAAAAGATTATGATCGGAAGTTTGTGAGAGAGACAGGACCTTCGTCTCATGACGACGTTGAGGATCTGGTGCGGATGATCACAGATATATTCAAAGAAGAGGAAAGACAAGGCAAGATCCTCCCTTTGACCCCCCTTCACCCAAGTATACCTTGCCACCTCTCCACGGTCATGGTAACCTCTCCCTAAGACGAAGCTTCTCTCTCTACTTCTAATTCGCCAGAACAAAACGACGAGACAGAAGTAACCCCTGAGCCCGAGGAAGCCTTAGTGGTGGACCTTCTAGCACCTAGGGTCGCCTATACATCAGACCAGCAAAAGGTTCTGCATGTCCCCATTGCTCTCTAGAGGCAGAACTGGTTCACCAACCGCTACGAAAGGTGCTTCAAATTCCGTCCTTGAACAAGGAGATAACTGGTAGCCAAAAGGTCCTACACTTCTCGGGGGTTGTCGAGGAAGTACAGGTTGCCACTTTGGCTCTCAGGAACAAGACCCCATGGTGGAGTTGAGAAGCGTTGTGCGTAACCTCCAAAATCAGCTAAAGGCTATGCGCGTCGCTTCAAAGCACTTAAAGGAGTTTGTCCTTGAGACTAAGACTTATGACGAGCTCAAGACCAATGCACCTCGAATCGAAGCCAAAGCTCCTCCAGACTGGAGCATTTACAGCGAGCAGGCTCATCGAATCATGAGAACCATGAATTATGAACCCCTCTCCGATCAAACACTAAGGGGTGAGGAAGCCATTGCTCTCCCATTCGAGGTCATTGAAGCCACAGCGGGCTGCCACAAAACGAAGCAAGGAGTAGGCTATTCTCTCTTGTCTCAAACCATGAAAGGGAGGAAGCAATGAAATAGAAAGAAAAGTCAAAGGAATTGTTTCATTCGCGAATCAAGAGGATGTTACCAGCTGCCTTCCTTTACAATGGAAAGAAATGAAAAAGAAAACGAGAAAGAAGATGTCATCAAAATCGATCAATTGCTTCATTGATCTTTTCCCTGTACAATGCAGTCGATGTTTTCGCCCATTCAATCTCATTCTTCAGCTCTGCTACCAGCCTCGCCTCTTGCTCCATCAAGGTGGTCGCTTCTCCCAAAGAATGCTGGAGGGCCAAAGCGCTATCGAAAAGCACTTTATCCTTCGGTTTCCAATCCGCAGTCTCTTTCTCTAGCTTGTCAAGCTTCTGCGTCAGCTCCAATTACTGCGCTCTTAGAGCCATCACCTTGCGATGGCGGGTGATGGCCTCCTCAGCAAGGCCTGATCTCTGGGATATCGCGGCATCCAGCTGCTGCGATTGAGTGTTTACCAATTCAGGGTAGCGCAGAAGAGAAGACTCCAATGGGGGCAACCGCGAGCTTTCCAGCCGCTGCACAGTTGCTTCTTCTCGCAGGGCATTCACCCTCCATCCCTTCAACTCATTGACAATTTGTCAAAATAAGGAAGGACCTCCGACGCATTCCCTAGGGCAATCTCCCTCAACCATTGGATCGTCGCTCCAAGCTCTTCAAAAGACAGCTCCTTCAGTTGCTAGAGGCCTATCTTAAGCATCACAAAAATGACGCCTGACAATCCGCTAAGTGAAGGCCTGGGCAATACAGTAGAAGCAACCATAGTAGGCAGACCCCCAGCTACAACCAAAGTCTTAGGCTCCCTAGGAGCAACCTCAGGCTGCTCTGATGCTTCGACAATGGCTTTCTTGCTCTGGCCCCTGGACATGACCACGTCGGGCTCGATCTTTTCATATCCAGGCATCGTCGCCTCGTTCTCTGTAAGCATCGCAACCGCAGCTGGGGCAAGGCTGGCCTCCTCGCCTGGAGTCACTACCTCAGTCTCGGGTTGCACCTCGGTAGTTTCCTCGCTCGGGGTAGCGACCTCTCCCTGTGTCCCCTCCTCCAAAGCCATCTCCACCTCGGGAGGTTCGACACCCTCTCCCTCTCCTTCTTCGCCCTGGTCTGCCACGACGATCATTTCATCAACAGGCTCTCCCACGACACCTGTCTCCTCTGCAGTCACGAGCGCCACCTCAGGTCCGACAAGCTTGACCCTTCAAGGTGTCTTGCTTCTCCACCCCCCGCTGATCTATTGCTCGAGGCAGCCATCCCCTACTGCTCGGATGGGCCCCTCTTCAGCTCTTGGGGGTTTGTCCTCTTCTATTATCAAGACCTTTATCGGGGTTTCCCTTTCCTCGGTGGGCACGACAAGTGTCAAAATTCCAGAGGCCCTCGCTGCCTCTGCCGCCTCATCAGCCGCTTTCACTTCCATCGGGACTGGGCCCTCCCCTTTAGCCACAATCGGGGTAGTAGGCTCCGAGGCACTGGCTCGAACCTCTGAAGGGCCAAGATAAAGCTCATGAGAAAGAGAAGGCGAGGCCATAAGAGCAGAAGGTGACGGGGAAACGACCAGAGACGCACAGCCTTCCAAAGTAGCTGAGGGCAAGGAGCCGTCTTCTGGCTCGTGAAACACGGGGACCTTACCTCCTTTGCTCCTCGAAGCCTTGGTTGCCTTTTAGTCTGGGGCGCGAAGAGTCGCTGGCACCGTCCGCTTTTTCTCCTTTCCTTACGTCGACTCGGGCACAGCAGCCTGCTTTTTCTTCTTCACTGGCTCGGGCCTAGCAGCTTGCTTTTTCTTCTTTTCCTTCGTCGGCTCAGGTGCAGCAGCCTGCCTCTTGTTCTTCGTCGGCTCAGGAGTAGCTGCTAGCTTTCTCTTCTTCCCTTTCGCCTGCTCAAGCGCAGCAGCCTTTGAAGTCTTGGACTTTGGAAGAACTAACGGCCAATTTGCTATGAGGAGCTCCTTATCAGCTCATTTAAGTCTTGGACCGGAAGCCCTTCATACCCCGAGACTTTACGGCCTTCCTTCCATTTGAAGATCTCAGAGAGGTAGTAAAAAATACTCTCTGTCTTCTTCTCCAAACTAAGAAACCGCAACAAATACTTGTCCACGGTAAGTCGGGGAGGACGCCCGAGTATGCGTCAGTCATAAGGAAAGCCTAAGGTAAAGATTTCTCCTACGGGAGGGGTCTTAGCCAATTTTTGCTGCAAGGTGTCTTGGCTCCAGCCGCCATCCCCCCTTTTTCAGGGGTGGTCTGCGTCCCAGTACCCCTTGTTCGTGATTCTCCACCAATGATCGTGGGCTTTGGTCAACCGTGCCGTTCTACCAAAATGGGGCAGCACGTACTTGTTGACCTTGGTAGCCTGTAGGCATGTGGTCCATGCAGTGCGAATGTGCCTTGGGTAACAAGTCTCCCAGCGGGTTCCCAATTCGTCCTTCTTCCAGTGGGTTGCCTTGCTATGCCGCTTCTCAAAGAGCAAAGAGAACAGGCACCCCTGATTTAGCCCATGCTGCCGGGCGAACCGGTGAGGAAAGTAGCCCTCAAGGTTAGCACCATGGACAGTGTGATAAGCGAGAATGCTGCCTCTGACTCTTAGCATATACATCAATTCTTTCGTGCAGGTGAAGTTACCATCCAGGTGATGGCTCAGCTCGTCGACGTATGCGCGGTCTGTGAGGCTTCCAACTGGAAACGCCCCCGAGTCATGGAGGTGGTCGTTGAAAACAGGCTACGCGCATGGCCCTGGGGATGGAAAAATGACTTATGCCTGGCAATCTTCAGCAAAAATGGACACATGCTGTCTTCCTGCTCCTTGGTTCTAAGGTATATGTTCTGAAAGTAAGCTCCAAGCCAGCGGTACACATAATAAACCGGGAAAGGGGTCATGAAATCCCCCGGGAAGGCCTCACCATCTACTATGCCATTTTCCCCCCCTTCATCCCTTGGAAATGGCACCCAGGCCATAATAAATGCTGCACAGTACAGGCTGTGCGAGCGCGTATTCTCTCCACCGCGTCATGCCGCATAAAAGGTGACGGGATGACTGACGTCTAACCCTCCCGGTAGGGCAAATTTGCACAAGAAAAGTGCTAAGTAAGTCACCTAGAAGACACGTTCATTCTTCTTTCGCAGCTTGAAAACTAGTGGGGTTTCCTTCCCCTCTTTATTCGATGACGGACCAGCTTCATCTGTATGGTCACCATAAAAGAACGCTACCCACTTGGCGAAGGTAACCCGCCCCATCTTGGGCTCATCATAGAGCTATTAGTAGATCTCGAACAACTCACGAATCCCAATTGGCGGGGCTTCTTCGCCTACCTTTTCCCCTCCGAAAATGACTGAGCTTGGGGGAATAAATTCGTCATACATTGCACCGAGGAGCGGCAGCCCGCCGACGAAGTGCTGGTCCATCAGCAAAATCCTTGCCTTTCTGTGACCAAGTAGCCATTTGTTGCTAGCATGGCTCCAAGTCTCCAACAACACTTTGACCGTGTTTGAACAACGGTCGTAGTAGCTCAGCGAGCACTGGAGGGCAATTGGCAAAGAAGCCAGTTTCAAAATATCCCTGAAGTCTTGCAGCACTTTTAGGGTCCAGGAGGAATAGCCCTTTAGGTACTGGTGCTCCCCTTGCACCCGCAGACCGGAAGAGGACCATTGCATGCCCGGGGTTTCCACCATTCGCTTTCTTAGAGTCGGCAAGTTCGCGTTAGAGGCTACGTTTCGGTGCAGGCAATGCAGAAGGCCTACCCCTTCCTCTAAGCTCATGGCTCCATCAGTATCTTCCCTCGTCACCAACTGAATGGGGGCACTCACAAAGTTGATGCTCAGAGGCCACCTGGGTTCACATAAGGCTTTGGTGAGCCATAGTGGTTCACCTCTCACCCAGCTTTCACCAGTGAAAAAGTCATTGCCAAGCTCCCCTTTTCGCAAAAGGTTCTTCACATCTGGAATGGCCCCCGAAGACTCAGTGATTAGAACTAAAACGAAGGACGCAGGCGGCCACGATGAAACTGCGCTTGGACTATCGCCGTCTGCCCACTGAGATGGAATCGCAGTCTTACAGTCAAAGCTAAGACTATCGCCACTAGGAGGGAATCGTCGTCTCGCGATCAACCAAGGACTATTGACGTCTCGCGAATCAAGGCATATTAATGCCTCACTTTAGTTGTCAGCATGCGCCGCACATGCGACCCTTGAAATCTGGACACGCTGCCTGACGCTTGCGGCGTGGGCCCTCGCCATGCGTGCGGAGGGTGACTGTTCGCCGCCCCACGACCCTCCGTTTTCGCTACCGTTACGGTCCCACGACCCTCCGGGTTCCCACCAGCGTTTCCCCTCTTCGTCGGGAATCCACTCCTGTTCATCGGGAAAATCCTTTCCGCCTTTTGCTCGTTGCTGGAGTTGGCGAAAACCACTAGAAATCCCCGAAAGCTTCCATGCGACCCTGCGGATTGCCCTTCTCCCTGGTTTTCCACTTCAGCAGTTCACCGAAATTTTGCCAAGTTGCCGGTGATCTCAATGCAGCCCCGTCACCTTCTCCTCCAACAACCAGAGAGCTAGCAATGCCCTTTGAACTTTCTGCGACCTCCACTTCAGCAGCTGAACAGCCGGAGCAGCACTCGAACCCTGGCAAGGCACCTCTACAAATCTTGCTAAGGCCCCGAGAAGCCTTGTTCCTTGCTCAGAAAGCCTCGACAGTTCCCGAAAAGGTTCACAATCACGCTGCGAAGCTCCGCACCTCCTGAGCTCGCCAGAAAAATCACTAAAGACGTGTCCCTGCAAGTTTTGGCCAGGAAATGCTCGTCGAAAAACCTCACCAGAAAGCTTTAGCTCTCTCTCTCTCTATAAAAAGCTTTCTACTGTTTTACCCTTCGGTAAAACAGTAAACTGGGGTTTCTCCCCTTTTTATACCCCGCAGTACCGAGAACTGCCCCCGACAAACTCAGAATGACGCTCCAGTCCCCAGCTCTTGATGGCGATAAGACCAGGCCAGGGCGGGCCAAGCCCGAGACTCGAAGCATCATCGTTGTGCGCCTCGTCAAGACTTGCGTTGCGTGCTTCATCAGAAGGCTAGTGTCACGCGCCCCATCAAGACTTTTACCGAGCGCCTTGACCAGAGACTATCGCCACGCATCTCGTCGAGAGATTATCATCGCGCGTCTCATCCAAAGATCATCGTCGCATGGAATGTTGGGGCATACTGCCGCTTGCGCATCACTTAGACTTACTGATGCATATGCTACTCCACACTTGGTGCCGCACGCATGCCTTGGCACTACCCTCCTGACCATCGTCCCTCATCTTCAGGAACTTCATTCCCTACATCACAATCTCACTCCTTGGGGAGCCCAATCTCCGGTGACAGTTCTATTCCCCCACGGAGTCACATCCCCTCACCGTTACCGCCATGGTCCTTGCTGCATGACCTTAAACTGCACAACCATGGTCCGCATTGCATGACCTTAAATTGCATAGCCATGGTCCGCATTTCATGACCTTAAACTGCACAGCCATGGGTCTGAGCTGCATGACTTTCAACTGCACAACATTGGTCCGCATTGCATGACCTTAAACTGCACAGCCATGGTTCGCATTGCAACCTTAAACTGCATAGCCATGGTCCGTGCTGCATGACTTTAAACTGCACAGGCATGGTCCGCATTGCATGACCTTAAACTGCACAACCATGGTCCGCATTGCATGTCCTTAAATTGCACACCCATGGCTTGCATTGCATGACCTTAAACTGCACAACCATGGTCCGCATTGCATGACCTTAAACTGCACAATCATGGTCCGCATTGCATGACCTTAAACTGCGCAGTCATGGTCTGCATTGCAAGACCTTAAACTGCACAGTTATGGTCCGCATTGCATGACCTTAAACTGCACCGCCCTGGTCCATGCTGCATGACTCTAAACTGCATAGCCATAGTCCTTGGCACATGACTCAAAACTGTACGATCATGATCCGAACTATATGACCTTAAACTATAGCGGAGGTCTAGTTGCACGACCTCAAACTGCAAAGTCCTTGTCACATGACTTTAAACTTACGACCAGGGTCCGTGCTGCACGACCTTAAACTGCACTGCCATGATCCATGTTGCATGACCCTAAACTGCATAGCCATAGTCCTTGTCACATGACTCAAAATTGTACGATCATGGTCCGAACTATATGACCTTAAACTATAGCGGAGGTCTAGTTGCACAACCTCAAATTGCAAAGTCCTTGTCACATGACTTTAAACTTACGACCATGGTTCAGCTGTGCGACCTTAAACCATAGTGCACGTCCTGGCCGCATGACGATAAAAGGCTTAACACCATGGTACAAGCTATACAACCCTAAACTGTAGTGGATGTCTAGTTGCCCGACCACAAACTGCATGGTCCTAGCTGTATGACTTTAAACTGCATAGCCATGGTCCGAGCTACAAGACCCTAAAACTGTAACGCGCGGAAGTCCATACGCATAACTCCAACTAGACCTCCAGTGGAGTTAGATGTATGCAAGGGTTGTACTCACGCCGTCATCTTCAGAGAGTTAAGGCCATTCTTACCCCTTCAACCCACGGTGAGGTTCATCTGTGCTCTGGCCCGTCAGAGTCCCATGCGCACCGTTATTCATTATCCCTGTGGAGTCACACTGGCCCTCCTAATCCCCAGTGAAGCCTCTCTCGTTCACTACTCCTCGTAGGGTCACCACCTTCATCTACATCGCTTCGCATGTGTATAGCCTTAACTATCTTTATCCCCAAGGAGTCAGATTGCTATCCACATACCTACCCCCAATGCAGCCCTACTGACATGGCGATTTGTACTCGGTCCATGCTGCATGACCCTAAATTGCATAGCCATGGTCCAAACTATATGACCTTAAACTATAGCGGAGGTCTAGTTACACGACCTTAAACTGCACGGTCTTGATTGGATGACCTAAAATTGCATAACCACGATCCAAGCTATATGACCTTAAACCATAGTGCGCGTCGTGGCTGCATGACGTTAAATTGCTCTGCCCAGATCTAAGAGGCGCGACCTTAAAACATGCCCCCTTTCACGTGCATTTTCGTGCACGCTTTCCCTAACCGACCCATTTGTGTGCGCGTACCCTCTTCTTCTCCCCAGCGAGGCTACTTAGGCGCACACACTCTTTACATGCATCACCACGCACGTCTTCCCTTGCCGGCCCATTCGTGTGCGCGGGCCACCTTCACCATCTTTCATCATCCCCCAGTGAGTCTTACCATGCTCACCAAACGGCAAGCCATCTTGGCACCCATATTCGCTGTCAGCTAGTGGGTCACCACCTTTCACCTACCATCCAATAGACTCTCCACAGGCAATTTCATGCCATCCTCTCAAGTGAGTCAAAGTCATCACTAAACTCACTCTGTGGCCTCTACAGACTGCCATTCCTTACTGCTACGGTGCAGCTGTACCCTAAACTATAGTGCGCGTATTGGCCGCATGATGTTAAAAGGCTTCGCACAGGTCTCGAAGGCACGACCCTAAAACACGCCTTCTCAAAAAAAACGGGCATGTTGTACACCTGGACAAGGGAATGACATGAGTAAAAATGACAGACGGGCATGGGCACGAAACCATGAGTAAGAGAGTTCCATGGAATGCAAAATCCAGGCACGGTAAAAACCCCAATAGGGCACCGTAAGAAAAACGGATGAAAAGGGTTGACATGACCACATGTCATGGGTAAAAGAACCCAAAAATAACAGAAGTTGGTGAAAACCGTCTTCACGGCGCCACTTCTCCTGTTCAAGTGAAAACCCGCGAAAGGGCGCTTGGACCAACAAAGCAGGTTGATGCACTTCCATAGCCTCAGTCGACTCCTTAGTTTCATGGCTCATCAAGGAGTGAGAGCCTCATAAGATCTCCCCAGTTTCATGGCTCATCAGGGAATGAGAGCCTTATAAGATCTCCCCGGTTTTCTGGCTCATCAGGGAGTGAGAGTCTCATAAGATCTCCTCGGTTTCATGACTCATCAGGGAGTGAGAGCCTCATAAGATCTCTCCGGTTTCATGGCTCATCAGGGAGTGAGAGCCTCATAAGATCTCCCCGGTTTCATGGCTCATCGGGGAGTGAGAGCCACATAAGATCTCCCCGGTTTCATGGCTCATCAGGGAGTGAGAGCCTCATAAGATCTCCCTGCTTTCATGACTCATCAGGGAGTGAGAGCCACATAAGATCTCCCCAGTTTCATAGCTCATCAGGGAGTGAGAGCCTCATAAGATCTCTCCTGCTTCATGACTCATAAGGGAGTAAGAGCCGCATAAGATCTCCCCAGTTTAACAACAACAAGAGTCCTTGAGGGTGAGGACGATGACCAAAAGATCCCTTCGGAATGCTAAGAGCCATCACGAAGGCAAGAAACTGAGGAAGCAAGGGTCTAACCTGCCACAGGCTTCAGGGTAATCTTCGCCAAACCCCCTAGCTTACATGGGACCAGACTTTCTGGTTGGGTCAGAAGCCCCCGACTGGACCCCGCTAGATGGGACCTACAGGAGATACCTTGAGTATCAAAAGCAAACTTGGCGTAGCAGCAAACAACGCCGAGCGAACGTCCGTAGCATTTGGCCGTTAAAAAAGGCCTGGTTCTGTACGAGGAGGTCCTGACAAAGGCCTCGTGCTCCAAAACCACAGACAGTCTCTTGAGGGCGTGGACTCTACAAAGATCCCTCAAACTTATCAAATGATTGCAGTTCTCGATTCTCTCAAAGAACAACACTCGGCGGGGTATGCTGTTGGAAGTATTTTTCATCAACATGGGGCCCCTGCTCAATAAAGGCTTAGCATGTAGTGGAAATTCGGACAGTATCAGAACAACCCCAGAACTGGCCAAGATCTTCATGAGGCCCCTTAAGAGTCTCCTGCCAAGTTTCGTCGCATCCGACATGTCTAAGGTAGTGCAGACTGAGAAACAGTTACGGCAGAATCGGCCTCTAGCAGCCCGAAACGGTAGAGCTACATTTTTAGTGCCTCAAATTGGTGTGGGACCACCACTATTGGATCCGGCACGGTTGAAAACCCTTGAGGGTCAAGTTTCAGCTCAAACGGACATTCCAGGAATAAGTTATAGGTGAAAGAGTGAAACAGGAGAACCCGCACGCTATTCCCGTGCGGCCACCCTGCAACACTACACCATTGAAGGGACAGTCACGACCAGTGACTTTCGACGCTCATATCTCACTCGTCTCAAGTCGGATTGTGCTCAAATTTAGTGAGCATGTTTGTCTAGTCAAGACGAACGATTCGATATGTGGCATGCCTCATGGGGATACGAAGTTGTCGATTCGTGAAGAAAAAAAGTTCAGGAAATTCAGCAGCGTCGGGCCTCGCCCGAGTGGCCAAATCACGTCGCTCGCTAGCATGATCGACACGAGACCAATTCCATTGCAGGTGTAAGGTGTCGAGCCATCTCTAACCCAAACCCCATACATGATTAACAGTCGGATTCTGCACACGAAGCCGACGAACAGACTGCAAATTCCGTCGTCGAAATCCTTGATTACGGCCAAATTTCCAAACTCGCAAACTCTTCGTTCGGCCACAGAATCGAGCTGCATTTGGTGCCTCGTGATCGTAGTGGCATGCTCAGTGTGATTCAGCGCAGAAAACATAGAAAAACATCAAGGAACTACCACACTATCTATCCAAAGTTTCAAGATCTACTCAAATTTCAAGTCACATAATCGTGCACCAAAAACACGATCCATGGCTCGAAGTTGGTATCAAATCGATCGCCATGCCGAGCCCTACAAGAAAACAATCATCTTATGATTAACCAGGCATCAGAACGACCCCGGATCAGCCATGCAAGATCACGCAAGTCCTATGGCAACACAGAGACTGTTCTGGAATTCCATGACTTGTTAGGAAGGGGCAAATATGTCATTTTGCACTTTATTTTCTAACTTCTTTTAATTTAATTTAATATTAATTTCCAGCAATTAGGGTTACTTTTGATCATCCACCCATTTTTCGGGCAAATATATACGTACCATCATTGTACGCAGAAAAAAAAAAGAGGTAGTGGCACACACACAAGAGAGTTTTCATGTAATACAAGTTTCTCTTTCTTGCCATTGTGGTGTCACGTTTGAGGGAGAGTGAGGTGAGAGAAACTTTTTGACCGATACCCTTAGGATTGAGGTCAACCTTCTCTTTCTTCTTTTTCTTTTCTTATTTCTATCTTCTCCCCTCTCTTCTCTCTCCTCTTTTTCATCTGAGTTCCTTGGAGAGGTCGTGCACGGCAGTGGCAGTGCCGTGCATACCTCTCCCTTGGTCCCACAGGTTGTGCATGGCGATCGTAGCGCCATGCACGAGTCCCCCTCCCCTTCCATTCGTCTGTTTCTTTCTTCTTGTGAAGTTTGTAGACGGTGTAGCCTATCGCCGCCCACGGACGTAGCTGTGACGTCTCGACGATGAACCCTGACGGCGAAACTTGTTGCCGCCTGCAGAGGTCTTCCTCTACTGTGCGTCTAGCGAAGATGGCGATACCTATGGCCGCGTGGCACGCCTCGTGACGATACCCGAGCGCGAAGAAAAGCTAGAGAGAAGTAGTTGATCCGTGAAGAAAAGTTCAGGAAATTCAGCAGCGTCGTGCCTCACTCGAGTAGCCAAATCACGCCGCTCGAGAGCCCGATCGACACGAGACCAATTCCATTGCAGGTGTAACCTTGGTTCGGAGTCATTTCCTCGCTACCCCTGGATCCCTCACACCATCATCGTCACCTCTCCCTCTTCCCCCATCTGGTCCAATTTAGTAGGGTCCGAGTCATACACTTCAATTAGCCCACTATGTACCCTGGGCCATCTTCTACCTTGATTCACATTGAAACATTCCGGTTCCTTTCTTGCCTTCCCTGTTCTCTCTTCCTAGCTACCTTGTTTTCCCCTTGCCTATTTGCCCCTGTTACCCCGTCCCCCCAAACTCTCCCTCTTGTTCGGCTTCCTAGGATTAGAGTTCACTGATCCTTTCCCCCTCCCTCTTGTCTCAGCCCACTGTTGTTTCCTCTTGCTTGTTTTCTCCCTCTCTACGCCCCCGTTAGTCCCCCTTCTTCTGCTCCACTTGTCCTTTCTCCCTCTGTTATACTTTGCTCAAGCTCCGACCCATTAGCTTCTCCTTGTTCTATCGCAGCCTCGCTGCCTTGCCTTAATGAACCCCTACGTTACCTTCCCCTTGACCTTTACCCATTTGACTTTGAGCACTGCTTGAGGTCGGCCGAAGAATCTAATACGTCCATCTCTCCCCTCTCGACGCTTGTCAGGGAAGAGAGGGTCGATGTGGATGGAATACCACAAGCTCATGAGACCCTAGATCTTGCTATTCCCATCTCTCCCCCCTCGGGTAGTGCCGAGGAGGTCGGCGGGGATGGGAAGGACAGAAAAAGGACTTGAATGGGTTTCCATTATGATGGCCCTGAAGGTCCTATTCATCGTTTCCTACAATCGGGCGCTCAAAGTCCCATGAAGGCGAGTACTAAAGGTCATTGAGAATCCTCAGCCTCTTCTCCTCTGTCTCCTATGACGTCTCCCCACTTGCTTACCTCCCAGCTCCTGCCTCTTCTTCCTCTCTGAGGAGATCGCCCAGACTGGCTTCTCCTTCCTCATCAATCCCCAAACAATGAAGATTCTTTCCTGGAACATAAGAGGTTTGGGTCAATCTTCAAAGAGGGATGCAGTCAAGGACGTGACGTCCAAACACCTTCCGGCTATCCTAGCCCTTGCTGAAACCAAGTTACCAGAGCCCACCCTTCTTCAGATTCGTTAGGTCTAGGGTAGAAGACCTTGTCAGTGGATCGCACTACCAGCAGAAGGGGCTTCTGAGGGCATCTGGGTCGTCTGGAACCCTTCAGAACACCTCCTTCTCTCTTCCCACCTTGGGATCTTCTCTGTTACCTTTCTCCCTTCACGTGTCTTAGACGGGTTACATTGGAAATTTTCAGCCATTTACGACCCGTGTTCTACTGCCCTTAGACCTCGTCTCGGGTTGGAGTTGGACATGTTGGCTACTCTACCTCACCCTGTTTGGTGTCTAGGAGGGGATTTCGACATAACCAGATGGTCACATGAGAGAAACACTAACCCATCCATCTCTTAGGGTATGAACGATTTCTCAGACTTCATCATCAGGAACGTACTCCTAGATATACCTCTATAAGGTAGCTGCTTTTCTTGGTCACCACTCCCGTCAACCGTCCCTATCCAAACTTGATAGATTCCTTCTTTCCATGAATTGGGAGGAAACTTTTCTTGGATCTCATGCCATGGCCTTGGCCAAACCCACCTCAGATCACTGCCTTATTCTTCTTGATACCAAAGCCCTCAATAGAGGTCCTAAACCTTTTCGCTTTGAGCTAGCCTGGCTTGAAGAAAAGTCCCTACTCACCCTCATTCCGGCTTGGTGGAATTCCTTCTCTAGTCGGGTCTCGAGAAGAGCAGGGTATAGGCTCCAAACTAAAAGCCAACCCCTCAAAGCATCCTTGAGGACATGGCGTAATTCCATTTCTGGGAATTATGGTCAAATCGCGGAATCCCTCCTCAAATCCATTAAGGAAATAGACAGTACAGCGGAATCTCATCCTTTGACAGAAGCCGAGTTCAACTCGAGGATCCAAGAAAAGATGGAATATTTCTCTGTTCTCAAAAAAGAAGAATAGTATTAAGTTTGAAGATCCAGAGTTAACTGGCTCAAAGTGGGAGACCAGAATACACAGTTCTTCCATCGGATAACGAATTGTCGCAGGAGAGACAATACCATTTCGACTATTAAATTCAACAACAGCTTTCTGGTTCGGCCTGACGACATTGAACATGCAATTATCAACTACTTCTAGGCTTTCTACACTGCCCCTTCGGGTCCAAGACCTATAATGGCCGACTTAGATTTCCTTTCTCTTACGCTCTTTGGCTGGAGCGACCTTTTTTGGAAGAGGAAATTCTAAAAGCCATAGAAGATTTAGCTATTGACATAGCTTATGGTCCGGATGGCTTCCTCATAGCTCCTTTTAAAATCTTCTGGGAAACCTCTCGGCCAGATTTCTTGAGTTTCTTTGAGGAATGTTTCCACAGGGGATCGTACAAAAGGCAATCAATACCACCTTTATTGCCCTGATACCAAAGGTGGAAGGGGCTGAGGACCTTAAGGATTTTCGCCCTATAAGCCTGCTTAATTCCTCTTACAAAATCCTGGCCAAAGTTATGGCCACAAGGTTACAACATGTCCTCCCCTCTCTTATCTCTCAATCCCGATCTGCCTTCATCAAAGATGGACAAATCCTAGATGGATCTTTATTAGCCCATGAGAGTATCCACTCGAGGCACCTGTCTAAAAAGCCGAGACTTATTTTTAAGATTGATTGAGAGAAGGCCTACCACCACGTAGACTGGTCTCTTTTGGAAGAGGTCATGAGAAGAATGGGGTTCCGAAATCGTTGAAGGAATTGGATGAGAGGGTGTCTCTCTAATCTTGACTTTTTGATCCTCATAAACGGTTCTCCAAAAGGTGTTTTCCCCTCCTCGAGGGGGATACGTCAAGGGGATCCTCTTTCCCTCTTCCTCTTCGCCATCACTGCCCAAGGGTTCAATCACTCTATCTCCCGTCTCTTCCAAGTGGGTATCCTTTCGGGCTTCAAGACCTCTACTCGAGGCCTAGTTGTGTCCCACCTGCAGTATGCAGTTGACACACTCGTTTTCCTAGACGCATCCTCCCAAGAAGTCTAAAATTTGAGACTGTACCTCAAATGTTTCCAAGAGGCCACTGGTTTCAAAGTCAACGTGGAAAAATCTAAGATGATGGGGGTAGTAATCTCTAGCGGAGAAATTCGGGAACTTATTCCATCATGGGAGTGCAAAGTGGAGGATCTTCCAACTATGTACCTAGGCTTGCCTTTAGGCCTTGGAAAACCTAAAAAGAGAATGGTCTCATGTCATAGACAAGGTCGATCGGCGATTAGCAGGGTGGAAAGGAAGATACCTTTCCCATGCTGGTCGTACCACGCTGCTTAAAGCAACCCTAGCCAACGCTCCGATCTACCTTATGTCACTATTCCAAATGCCAATCTTTGTGGCAAACCGGCTGGAATAACTGATGAGAAACTTCCTTTGGTCAGGCCAGCCAGAGAGAACAGAGTTCCAGTTAATCTCTTGGGATAAAGTTTGTGTACCAAGAGAACAGGGGGGCCTCGAGATCAAGATCCTTAGAAAACATAACCAGGCTCTCCTAGGTAAATGGTGGTTGCGTCTAGCTGCCCAGACTGACTCTCTATGGGCACAGGTCTTGCGTAACAAATACAAGATCTCCGAAGGGACTTGGGTACCAGAAGCAAGGAATTGCAACAAGGCCTCAGGAGCGTGGAAATCTTTCTCATCATGCATTTCCCGCTTCAGGAACTTCATTCGATTCCATCCAAGGGAGGGAACAAGAGTGCGTTTTTGGTCGGATATCTGGCATGGACACACTCCCCTAAGGGACCTTTACTCCTCCCTCTACCACAGCTGCAAACAAAGAAACTACAATTGCAGAAGATATGCTAGTGGTGGGAAGTCGAAGGGAGTGGAATCCTTCTTTCAGAAGGAACCTCTCTGATGAGGAAACACTACACTTCCTCTCCCTATCAGCAACCCTACACTCTTCCTTCATAGCAACACAAGGGAGGAACAGATTGGTATGGTCTCTCGCACCCTCTGGTACGTTCTCGGTCGCATCCTTTTACAAAAACGTAGTCGGCCACCCACTTTTCTACACAACCCTCCCTCGGTTCTATCCATGGTGTGGTCTACCATCGCACCCCCCAGAGTGAAGTTTTTCAACTGGATCGCGGGCTCACAAAGGACCCTTACAGTGGATCAGCTCCAAAAAAGAGGCATTCTCATTCCCAATACATGCGCTTTATGTCAAAGCGAAGAAGAATCCAATTCGCATCTTTTCATCCATTGAAATATGGACCATGACATAGGGGGTCATATATTGCAGCTCTGCGGAGTCCAATGGGTTGTCAAGAACTCCTATCCTCCTACCTAGCTACACACTGGCCCAAGGCAGGACAAACCCTTTGGAACGCAGTGGTGGCAGCTACGATTTGGAGTATTTGGAAAGAGAGAAACTCCATGATATTCCAAGGAATTGGCACCAAAGGTCCAACCTTACTCCACAAAGTTACTTCCTCAGTAATTTTTTGGGCACCCAATCACCGACTTTTCTTAGGGATTGACGCTAACACCTTTTTAAGTCATTGGGAAAACATCATGCAACATAGTCGTCACAAGATTAAGAGATCCCACAATTGGCAACCTCCCCCACAAGGAGCCGTTAAACTTAACTTTGACGGCTGTTCCATGGGAAACCCCGGTCATGCCGGAGCGGGAGGAGTTTTCAGACACCAAAATCGTACAATTTTGTTCACCTACTCCGAATATCTTGCCATTGAAGATTCTCAGCACGCTGAAGCTATGGACCTTCTTTTGGGCATCAAAAGCTTCAACCAATCTTGGGGGCAAAATTCAATAGTGGAGGGAGACGCTAGTAATATTATATCATGGACCACAAGGAGCTCCTCTTCTCCATGGTATCTTGCTTTCTTCTTTGACGAGATTGCTGAAATTTGCAGGGATATGAACGTCTCATGGATTCAGGACATCAAACGAGCTAGCCGATCTCCTGGCAAAGGACACGACCAGGGCTTAGGTTGAAGCCTCCAGCTTTGATCCGGATCACAGAGGGACCAGGGTGTAGCATTGTGTGGCCAGCTACTTTTGCATGCTTGGGATCACAAACTCTCGGTGTAAAGGGGCAATACTTTAAGCCCATTTTTTGTAATCTCATTGTATATCTTGTATAACGTTGGACAAACCTATATGATCATTTTGTATAGGGTCGGTTGACCTATTTTTTACGGGGAGTCCTAGCATGGAGGGACTCTCGGTTCAAACACTCCATGTAAAACATATTTATAGTAATACAGTTAATTTTATCAAAAAAAGTTCTATTTTCCTTATTTAACTAATTTATCCTTAAATAAGTCTATTTTCTCATTTTTTAAATTTCACCACCTAGTTATTGAACACCTATTAATTTTATCCCTTCTCTTCTATGTCTTTATGCACACTTCAATATCCACGAGCCTATGTTTGGGTAGTTTAACTCTCTCATGGGACAACATTACAGTATTTGCATGATGGTTAATCTACCTTCTTAACTAAGAATAAGTCTATCTGGCTTTTATGTGATCCACTTTTATGGGTTATTAAATGTTCGTGTCGTTTTTTTAAAGTGAGTGTTTGCTATTGCTAAGTCGTTGGCCATAGCAAAATCTAAAATAGTCTCACCTATCTCATTTCTGTCATTAAGCCTATATCCCCCATGTACCCCTTCATATCTTCTACTATCCTTGCCTAGATGTTCATTTAAGTCCCCTCCTAAAATGGTCTTCTCTCCATTTGGTATGTCTTGGACTATTCCATCCATGTCCTTCGAAATTTGTCTATTAATTCTATCCTCTAATTCTACTTGTAGTAAATAAGCCCTTTCGATATCTTGGGTCGATAATCTAGAAAATAGAGAGATTGAGGAAGATGTCACACACAAAATTAGTGCTGGGTGGGTGAAGTGGAGATGTGCAACTGGAATTTTATGTGATCGTCGCATACCAATGAAGTTGAAGGGCAAGTTCTATAAGACAGCTGTGAGACCAGCTGTGCTCTATGAGGCGGAATGTTGAGCAAACAAAAAACAATATATCCATAGAATGAGTATAGCGGAGATGAGGATGTTGAGATGGATGAGTGGCAAGATAAGAAGGGATAGAATTCGAAATGAATCCATTCGGGAGAATTTAGGTGTGGCACCAATAGAATTTAAAATGAATCTATTATCACCTATTCTCTTGACATTAACTACTTTATCTTTTAAATCTTTGTCTACTATCATGCCTACGCCATTTCTATTATTATCCTTTCCTTGTATAGCAAAGTTTATATCCATCTATTTTTTTAGCTTTTTTTCCTCTACATTAGTATCCTATTGTCACACTATGTTTATTCTCCTTCGTTTCGTTGTATCCACTAACTCCATACTGTTACCTGTAAGCGTTCCTGCATTCCATATGGCTAGACGAATCCTATTATCATGGACTAGCTTTTTTATCCACCCTCGTTCAGAATGCCACGGGAACCCTTGCCTATTTTTCACCGCAACCGGGTGGCGCTGTGGCACATCCCTTCTGGGGAATATCCTAGCCAACCCTTGCTCATTTCTCACCCCGGTTTTGGTACAACATGTCACTTCTGGGGAACACCTTAGCATTAGCAGATATTGTATTTCAAAATACATGATAAGTTTTGGCAAAGTTTTACGTTAGTTGCCTACCTAACACAAACCAGCTCCTTTATCTAGGCATGAGATGGGTTAAGGGAAAGTTTAAGGTCCTCACCCTTATTAGACCATGCAAAAGAAGAACCCAAAGAGATCAATTGCCAAACAAGTATCAGCGATAAGGGAATATTTGTGGCAAACAGGGGACAGTAGAACCTATTAAATAATGACATGGCAAAAAAGAAAAATATCAAAAGGAAAGGGCAAACTAGAGAATGCTACATTATGGATTAAAAAATAAAAACACCACCAGAAATAAATAGATCATCATATAAATAAATAGAACAGACAAAAAAAATGATTATGAGTTCTCAAAGGCTTAGATTTAATTATCCCATCATATGGGCAACATATTTATTCATCGTGTTAAAAGAAACCAGCTTTAAGGGTTTTAAATTCTTTTGATGATGATGTTGACCAAGTTCAAGTTTGTGTGTGCAAAATTTGAGGGCAAAACAAATGCTCCAAGTGTGGTCAGTGATTTGTTGTAGGGCAAACCAAATCCTCTCCTTTATATATACTAGTGGATTATTTGCGATGGACATAGAAGTAATGAAAGAATAAAAACCATTGATTTTGATATCAAAGAAGGGAAATATTAAATGATGTAGTTAAATAATAAAAATAATTAATAAGAGACATCACAAAGAAATAGTTAGCTTACCTCCTTGGCAACTTCAATCTCCAGAGTGAAGATTTGCAAATTTCATTTAAACGCTCTACTACCAAGCAAAAAAGGGGAAAAATTCAAGTAGAATGCCTACATGTTTTAAATTATTTCAAAGAGAAGAAATAGTAGGAAAAATAATATAAAAAATAATCTTAAATCATAAAAGCATAACAAAAATGCCAAACCATAGTTACCGGATGATCCCTTCTAGGATCTCGATTATGCCGCTCCCATTATGAATCTCTCAGGGATCTTGATTTTAAAATTTTGGGATCTCAAACCCCACTCGTAGGGATCCTGATTGTTGCTGTTAGGGATCTCGATCCCAACCTTAAAGATCACGACAACTAAACTGATGATTTTCTTTGTTTATAGCCAACTAGCAACACAACTATTGCTTGCTTGGTATCACTAATAAGATCCCTACTTTAAAGATTATACATAATCCTAGATTATCATACACTTTAAGGTTGGTTACAAGATCCTCAAAAAGTTGGGATCAAGATCCCGAAAATGTTAGAATCTCGATCCCTGACATTTGGGAATCTCGATCCCTAACATGTGCATTGTTCGGACGGCATTCCCAACCATAGGGATCTTCGCATTTCACGATTCTTCGCTCCCGGCACCTTTCCCGCTCCCGATCCCAATAACTATGTGATAAACCCTGTTTATTTGTTTTAGAAAATGAATCCGATGGAATACAATGTAATACACTTGCCAACTATTGCCCAACATGTATAAATAAAAAGTAGTATTAATTTTATTTTAATACTACTTGGACCTGTGTCCAAGTGTTGATTCATGTCTACACGCAACACAAAGCCAAACAACGAGGTACATCTGCAATATTAATTTTATTTTATAGCTAAAATATATAATTCCATGAATGGTGGGTATTCCTTTGAAAGATGTTCCACATGGTTTTGTCTTCCAGTCTTCTAACTTCCATTTTTTTTTTTGGGTAAGTTAAAAAGTGGCAAGTCAGTGGGGATTTGGGCCCCTACCCTTTGGTGAGAATGGAGTTAGAGATCTCCCCATGGAGATTGGCAATACTACCGTTAAGGCCCCGAGCCATACTCCAAAAGTGGTAAGTCAGTGGCGATTTGGGCCCCTACCCCTTTGGTGAGAATGGAGCCAGAGACCTCACCATGAGGCTTGGCAATACCACCGCTATGGCCCCAGGCCATTCTCAAAAGTGATAAGTCGGTGGGGATTTGGGCCCCTACCCTTTGGTGAGAATGGAGTCAAAGACCTCACCATGGAGCTTGGCAATACCACCGCCAAGGACCCAGGCCATTCTCAAAAAAGTGGTAAGTCGGTGGGAATTTGGTCCCCTACCCTTTGGTGAGAATGGAGTCTGAGACCTCACCATGGAGCTCGACAACACCACCGCCAAGGCCCCAGGCCATTCTCGAAAAAGTGGTAAGTCAGTGGGGATTTGGGCCCCTACCCTTTGATGAGAACGGAGTCAGAGACCTTACAACTTTCATTTTGATTCTTAAAAGAGTGCAAGTGGTGTCCAGCTTATTGCTATTAATCAATAATCTTTATTTATGAAATTCCTTGCTTGTAACTTTTAAGTGTGAACAAAAAGGAGAGGAGGCATTAGCCAATCGATATTGAAGTCTCATCACATTTCGCATGTGTATTTACCTAGATCAATAGATTATCCATTGTTTTGGCTACCGACCTCATAAAAGAGTAGGGACCCTTATGGGTGGACCATTTTTGAAGCATAGCTCTCCCCTACCCATTTAGGAATGGAACCAAGGCATAGATGGTCAGGGTGGGGGGATGGTACAATGTGTCGTCTTGTCTTCCATTCTTACTAGGTTGAATTCAAAAAAAAATAAAAAAGTACGTGGGCCTAAAAAATGCAGCACGGTTCAATATGTCCATGCAATGATTCATGTAAAAATAAGACATTACATACAAATGTTTTCTTGGAAATAATTTTTTTAAAAAAAATTGTGTTTATCTATGTTTATTTTGTCAAAAGATGCTTCTCTGAATGGTCTAAGAAGGGTGAGAACCTTAAACTTTCCCTAAACCCGTCCCAAGCCCGGTTAAAGGTGGTGGGTTGTGTTAAGTAGGCAGCCAATGTAAAACTTTATTAAAACTTTCCATGAATTCTGAATCTACGTTATCTGCTTATGCTAGGGGCTTTCCTATAAACGAAAAAGATATGAGGGTTTATATCCTCATTGAGGGTATGGCCTTTAATAGAGAAGAATGGCAGATCAAGATTCGTGTAGCAGACTCGAAATAGTTGGGAAAAGGCTATGATGATGATAATGATGCTACTGCTTCTCTGAACATACTAATAAAAAAAGTTCCCCATTTGTCACATAGTAGCGGCAAATTGTCATGAGACATTATAGAAGATAATGTTGAAGAACTAATTGTCATGCAATGCTGTAATAGTCAAATAAATATCTTGTTTCCTATATATTTTAGAAGTAGAACTATTGACTTTCATCTGAAAATATATTTTACAAGAATCTATATTATAATGTAATGTGTTATGTTTATCCTTTCATATCTATAATGCAAATTGCATCTAGGAGCTTTTGGCTTCTGGGATGTGTTTGTCATTTTCAAGATCTTTTTTGGTCACTAGGGTGTGATTGTCATTTTCAGGATCTTTATTGGTCACCGGGATGGATTTGTCATCTGTAGGAGTTTTGGCCCTATGACGTGTTTGTCGTTCTCTTTGTTTTGGCCCTGGGATGAGCTTGTCATTATCTCTTTGTTAGTTTGGTCATTTTGGGATTTGTCAAGGTCTAGGGAATTTGGTGTAGAGACAAGTAATTTATTGTGTGAAAGTTTCCTTGAGTCTAAAGGTCAAAGATGTGTGGTTTCAATGTATGGGAACTTGGGTGCATGAAGGTTACACATAAGGATGGGAAATTAAGGCATAAGTGTAGTCCAATCATATTTATAATTCGTTAGGGGTATTTTGGTTATTTTATAGGTCCAGCGAACTGGTTTTTATATATGGGTTGATAATTTGATAATGAAATATGTATTTCCTCGTCCTTGTGTACTACGAGTACCTTGAGAGAGAGTGCCCATCCTTGAATACTGCCAGTACCTTGAGTTGGAAGGCTATCTACTTGGTGTAGTGGCAAGTGTTAAGGGCTAAAAATCCTTCTTGTCATTCTCTTGATCGAGAGCAAGGAAGCCAGGACGTTATTGCACAATCGGCCTCGAATCCATACTTTGTGGCACTGGTGTTGCACCATTTGGTATCAGAGCCACGGTTGGTGAGCTTCATTAATTGTGATGGCTGCTCGTGGTAGATGTCGTGGCTGGAGAAATGTAGGTCGTGAACTCGATAGGTTGGCGGAGACTGTGCACAGTATAATGGAGTCGGTGGTTGTGCTTTGCAAGATCAGAATCAGCGGAATGTGAGACGATCCCCAATCATGGATCCCTCACATGAGGGCTTGTTTGGTGAGCAATGCGAGTTGGAGATGGAGACGACTTCACCTAGTTTAGAATTGGGGACTGATTCAAACAAAAGTATTGCTTCACAAAGTTCTTGATAAAGGCATAAGTTGGTGACTCAAGTGGACAAAGCGGAAGGAGTAGTCAAACTTGACGTTGTGTTGATGACTCAGGCATTAAGGTTGACTTCCCTAAATTTTTGGTAGTTTATCACTTGAAGAGTTCTTAGATTGTGTGGTAGAAAGGTGCTTTGAATGGAATGATTTGTTGGATTCAAGGAAAGTAAAATTAGTTGCAATTAAGCTTTGGGGACGTGCATCCATTTGGTGGGATCAAGTGTAGGAAGCAGGGTTGCAAAAGGGGAAAGGTAAGGTTTGAACTTGGGCAAAGTTACGTGAGCTGTTTCTTCCTCCAAACTTCGCACAAACTGTTTTTAAACGGTTTCATCAATTGCATCAAGGGTCGAAGTCAGTCTGTCAGTATATATAAGACTTCCATCGCTTGTCCTCACGGGATTGGATGAGACGGAGGACCAAGGAGTGGCAAGGTATATCTCGGGTTTGCGGCTTCAAATCCTAGGTGAATTCTCCTTACAACAACTGCCTCGAGTAGAAATGGTGTACCAGGCTGCTTTGCAAGCTGAGGAGAGGCAAAAAAAAGATACTCGTTATGGGGCGGGTGTTTGTACATCACAGCTCAAGAGGGTGACACCTCCAACTCGGGGAGTTGCTGGCCCGAGTAAGGGAAGGACGCTGGGTGATTGATCGGGGGCTGTACCACCGTAAAACATTAGATTGCAAGCCCGAACAAATTAGCAATCTGGTGTACAGTGTTTCTGATGTAATAAAATGGGTCACAGTGCAGAGTGCCCATCGGCTACTACTGAACCGTGCTAATCTTGGCGAAGCCGAGGAAAGTGGTGAGGTAGAAGATGTGCCTGTTGCTGATTTTGGAGAGCCGGTCTATGATGAGGAGTTTGGTCAAGATGAACAAGTTAAGAAGGTGCCTGCGGACCAAGGAGATGTAGTTGGTCTGAAGGGTTCTCTCACTTCCTTGAGCCCCATGAGATGATAGCTCGCAGAGATCAAATATATTTCAGACCCAGTTTACTTGTAATGGGCGAATGTGCAAATTAATAATTGATAGTGGCAATTGCGAGAGAGGTAAAACACTCCACAACCTTACAAGATTGCTTAGTTTGAAAGAGGAGTTGAGGTACCTGTTAGTTGCTATTGTATTGTTTAACTTTCTATTGGAAATTTTTATAAAGATAAGGTTTGATTTGATGTTGCACCAATGGGTGCCTTACATATATTGCTTAGTCGGCCATGGCAATTTGATCCCAATATATTCTATAATGGTGAATGTAACACTTATACTTTTTGGAAAGATGGGCAAATATTGTTTTATTCCCGTTATAAGATGAAGTTTCACCTAAACCCATCAAGGAAGAGGGTGTGACTTTGCTCTCGTATGGACAATTTGTTGAAGCTCGTGAAGAAGCGGGCAAAGTCTTTGCTATGGTTAAAAAGGCCTTACAGCAGTGTTCTATGGTTTCTGGAGCCCTTAAGCATCTAATGAATGAATTTGTTGACCTTATGCCGGAAGAATTACCAGCTGGATTGTCACCAATAAGGAGTCTACATCATTGTATTGACCTTATTTTAGGATCTAGTTTACCAAATTTATCGGCATGTTGAATGAATTCTAAAGAGCATGAGGAATTACAACGCCAAGTTAATGGGCTATTGTCTTAAGGGTTTGATTCTTCCCAGTATGACCCCATGTGCTGTCCGACACTGCTCACACCTAAGAAAGATGCGACATGGCGCATGTGTGTTGATAGCCGAGCCATAAATAAGATTACCATTAAGTACTGGTTTCCAATACCAAGACTTGATGACGTGTTAGACACCTTGGCTGGTTTTTCAATTTTCTTGAAAATAGATTTAAGGAGTGGGTAACATCAAATTCAAATCCAAGAAGGGGATGTGTGGAAGACAACCTTTAAGACAGTCGCTTGTATGAGTGTAAGAGTCCCTTGTATGAGTTGCTTGTCATGCCATTTGGACACTCTAATGCACCTAGTTCTTTCACGCACTTAATGACTCAAGTCTTGCGAGATTTCCTTAGCAAGTTTGTGGTAGTATATTTTGATGATACCTAGATATATAGCACTGATCCAGAGGCACACTTTAATCATTTGCGCCAATTGCTTACTATTTTGAGGGCTGAAAAATTTTATGTTAACCTTAAGAAGTTTAATTATATGACAAATAGTTTGGTGTTCTTGGGTTTTTTGGTTTCTTCAGGTGGTCTTAAGGTGGATGTCAAGAAGGTTAAGGCCATAGTTGATTGGCTAATACCTGAAAGTACGATTGAAATGCGAAATTTCCATGGACTTGCCATATTTTATAAGTGGTTCATTCGAAGTTTCAAGACCATCATGGTGCCAATCACCGAGTGTTTAAAGGGTGAAGGCTATCGATGGACTGCCGCAGCTACCAAGGCTTTTAAGGAGATTAAGGAGATGATAACACACACCACTCCTTGCTTTGCTCGACTTCAATAAGGCATTCCAAGTAGAGTGTGATGCCTCTCATGTGGGAATTGGAGCTGTGTTGAGTCAAGAGAAGAGACCTATTGCATTTTTCAGTGAGAAGCTGAATGATGCGAAACTGAAAAATTGAATTTACGCCCTTGAGTTCCATGTTGTCATTCAAGCTCTTCGCCGTTGGAGACATTATTTGATTTACTAGGAGTTTGTGACGCACTCGAGCACATTAATAGCCAAGAGAAGTTGAGTGCAAGACATGCTAAGTGGGTGGCTTATTTGTAAGAGCACACATTCACTATAAGGCATCAATAAGGAGAGCAAAACAAGGTGGCTGATGTTCGTAGTCGATGTGTTCATTTGGGGAGGACATTAGGAGTAAGTGGTTGGTTTAGATGCGGAATGAGAAGCCTATCAAGATGACCCATACTTCAAAGACATAATGGAGAGGTGTCGAGCAAACCATGTTAACTCTTATCACCAATTCCTTTTGTTAGATCGTTATTTATTTTATGGTGCTCGATTATGCATTCCTAACACTTCTTTAAGGGAGCATCTTAGTGCTGATTTGCGTTCCGGTGGTCTTGGAGGACGTTTTGGAAGGGATGAACCATTTTCTTTGATGCATGAAAGATATTTTTGGTCTTCTATGAGGAGAGATGTGCATAGATTTATTGACCGGTGTATGAAATGTCAGAAGGCAAAGGGGTATTCTCAAAATACAGGTTTATACACTCCATTGCCAGTCCCAACTAGGCTATGAATTAATCTATCCATGGATTTCATAGTGGGTTTGCTGAGGATAGCAAGAGGCTATGATTCGATTATGGTGGTGGTGGATAGGTTTTCTAATGACACATTTTATACTGTGTAGGAGAATTTGAAAGTATGGATCTCGATGCTACCACTGGCTGATTTTACATACCATAGTTTTCGAAATCGGTCAACCGGAAAAGCTACATTCAATGTGTTCTCCGGTATATCACCTTTGCATTGTCATGATCTAACTCCTTTACCTATGCGCGAGCATGTTGATATAGATGCTTCAAACATGACTGAATACATGGAGTTACATGAAAAGGTTCAAAAGAAGTTGGGGGAAAGTTACACCAAGTATCAAGATGTTGTGAATTGACACCGACGGCTGCAGTTGTTCAAAGTTGGAGACCTTGTTATGGTATATCTCAGGTCGGAGCTATTTTCTGTTGGAACCTATGGCAAGCTCAAAGCGAAGAAGATTGGTCCTTTAAAATTAAAAGAAAAATAAATGACAATGCCTATGAAGTAGAGCTGCCAAGAGGGTGGGATATCTCCCCAATCTTCAAAGTGCAAAACCTATTGGAGTATCATGGTGATGGCAACTCGATGGAGTCGAGTCTATTCCAACTCGGGGAGGATGATGCAAATTGCATCTAGGAGCGTTTTGGCTCCCGGGACATGTTTGTCGCTTTCAAGGTCTATTTTGGTCATCGGGAAGTATTTGTCATCTCTAGGAGTTTTTCCTCGGGATGCGTTTTTTATTCTGTCTTTGTTTTTCCCCTGAGATGAGTGAGTTTATCATTTATCTCCTTGTTGGTTTGGGCATTTTGAGATCTGTCAAGGTCTAGGGAATTTGGTGAAGAAAAGTAATTTATTTTGTGAAGGTTTCCATGAGTCCAAAGGACAAAGATATGTAGTTTCAATGTCTGGGAACTTGGGTGCATGGAGATTGCATGCAAGCAAGTTAAAGTATGGGAAATGAGGCATAAGGGTAGTCCAGTCATTTTTATACTTTGTTAGGGGTATTTTGGTAATATTCTAGCTCTAGCAAGCTGTTTTTAATACACAGAAAATTACTGTAACAATTAGTTAGTTTTGTTGATTATTTGATAATGAAATAGATATTTCCTCATCCTTGTGTACCAAGAGTATCTAGAGAGAGAGTTCTCATCCTTGAGTACTGCGAGTACCTTGAGTTGGAAGGCCATCTACTTGGTGTAGTGGCAAGAGTTAGAAGCTGAAAATCTTTTTCTTGTCATTCCCTTGATCGAGATCAAGGAAGCCGGGTCGTTTTTGCACAATTGGCCTAGATCTATACTTTCCGCGATACCAGTTTGCACCAATATTGCCATGCTATAACATGGTGCCACATGGCATGAACAATATATTTAGAAATTTTTGTAAATATTTCTTTTCAAGTAGTCTAAACTAATCTATCCCCTAAAATTGTTGCTAAAGTTTGTATGTTTTCATAAGCCAAGACCTTTCTCTCTCCTCTCCCGCCCATTACTGATGATATGCAGAAGTTGACAACAGGTTCATTTCTTAAAGAAAACATGACAGTTGAGCTTAGGTTTTTGTTATGGATAACAATTTTGTGGTCTCGTGAGACCACCCCCTTCAAAAGTCTTTTAAAACATTATCCTCCAAATAACATTTAATTTGGAGCTCAGAGAAAAAGCTCCAAATTCCCCAAAAGATCGCCTGTGCAAATTGACTGTTCGATTCTTGGTTTTGGGTGACAGTGGATTATTCCAAATTGAGTATTTTTGGGACGGGGTTGTTTTTGGAGTGTAGGAAATTGATTTGGAGCTGGTGGGGGGTGGGGGGGGGGGGGGGGGTTTCTGAAAACTGGTTTCGAGGTGGGGGAGCAGCATTTGTTTGGGACCTGGGGTACCATAAAAAACTTATGTTGAAGGTTATCAATGTCTTCTATTATCACAAGCTTGATGCATATGTTGTGCATGTAATGTGTGTTGCACCAGGATCTAATTGCATCCTAAAATTACTGACAAGTTCCAATTCCATAGTGTTTCTTGCTTAATATGGTGTAAGGACACCGATTCCTTACATATATTTTAGAAAACAAATGACTCTTCTTTCAGGAGGATAATTGGATATAGAAGCTCTGCAAACTCGAATGTAGCATGTAGCTTCTCTTAAATTTGAAGAATCTCTATTATATGTGGAAGAATAGAGACTCCTACCAACTCATCTCTCTCTCTCTCTCTCTCTCAGTTTATCTCCTCTCTCTCTTAAATTTGGAAAATCTTTATTTTTTCTTTGAAGTTAGTGACTCCTGCTAATTTTCTCTCTCTATAAATCTCTTCTACTTCTCTCTCTCTCTCTCTCTCTCTCTCTCTCTCTCTCTCTCTCTCTCTCTCTCTCGCTCAGCTGATATCTTGCGACCTGCTCATGCAACCTAAGGCTGGTGCTACTTCTGTTTTACTTAGGTTAATCCACAGGAACTCAATTGAACAATTTTGTGCAACAACAATGAAATAAATTTCTTTGACATGTTCCAGCGTTTGTTGGTTAATTCTTTGAATTATTTTTATGCTAGGTAGTTGGGAAGATATGTGATATTCTTCTCTTCCAAAATTCCAGGTTCCTGAGACTGCAATATATTTTATTGAAGAGGGCAGAAAGGTTCCTGCTGCTTAAGTGGATGAAGCATTACCTGGTCTCTACATGTTTGAAAGCAATAACTGAAATTTTCAACTCTCTTTTCCCATTTGATGATGCATGAAATTTACAAGTATCTCTTTTCCCATTTGATAGATGCATGAAATTTACTTGGAAAAGTGTATGCCCATATCTACTATTCACTCAGAAGCCAGCTGTGAAAATAGCTGCTGTAATAAGAACATTGAATAAGGACCGATGAACTTTGCATAATGGTTGGTGCAACTAGTGCTTGTATGCCTTGAAAACTGAGACGAATTTCCAGGCATCCAATCTTCTTGCATGAAATTGAAGGTAGCTTCATGCATATGGAATGTTCCCAAATATAGAGCACCAATATATTTGTCTATGCATGAGTCATTCAAAACGAAACTCTTCATGGTTTTTTATTCCAGTAACTTGTATGTAAAATTTGTTTCATGTTTCCAGAATGAGCTCCAGGTTGCTGCTGGTTCTCCTTTGCTGATCCGCATTGAGATCTCTGTTGAGAATCAAGTAGTGCATTGGTGATATCTTGAGTGTTCAGACCTACTTGTACAAGAATGTTTTTATCATGGTTATAACAGCCATTGTGATGGTAATCGTCAAATAAAGGGTGATTTAATTTGAATCAACAGCCATTACACCAGTAAATGGCCATTATCCTCCATCTAATAGAAACTTGGTTCAAATTGGTTAGTCACATTGCAACCTTGTTTGTCAATTTGAAAGCAAACTCATCCAATTAGTTCAAAAAGACAATGACTGCATACCACAAGACCAATTACCTTCAGTACAAAAAGTCTCGATCATCAACCACTGTCAAATGTGAAATTAGATGTTAGGGGTGTGCCCTTGGTCATTCAAAGTTCAAATATTTTCTTAAAATTTATATAGAAAAATGACACCAGCCGATGGATTTTACATGACAGTTGCCCATGATTGTGACCTTGTCTAAAGGTAAATGATTTTTTTCTTTGTTTTCCAACAAAGTCATAGCTAGCTTGTGTTTGATGCGTTCAAAATTATGTGGTCCTTGCAAACTATATATATGGACGGGGCATTACCATTTTGCAAAGACCAGTCCCCTATGAAATAAAAACAATGGCAAGTAGTTGATGTTTGAGAATTGCGTTTGGAATTACGTGGTTAACGGTTGATGTTTGTAACACTTCATCTCACGTTTGATTCCTATTGATTCCTATTGCTCAGATACCCAAAAGAACAAAAAAAAAGCTATCCACAGAGAGCGAACAGTGACCAGTTTCAGTGGGTTTCTTAAAGGTTGGGCGTATTGTATGTGTTGTGCAAGGACTGTTTGAGTGAAAGGCAGAAAGCAAGAATAAGTTGAATAGCCAAGCAAAAAGTGCAGGAATAGGGAATGGTAATACAAAATGCTCAACACAAAAATTGAATAGCACGGCAAAAAGTGCAGAAATACCGAATGAAAAAACCAAAAAACATACGGAGATGCTCAATTCTCTGCAAGGTACCATGTAGAAGTCATTAAAATCGCCACAAATAAATATAACAAGCACCATGGAAATCAATTTTGAACAATTCCAAGGTTCATCCATTGAAGAACCATATATGAAAAGTGCATTGAACAACTATATAAAGAACAGTGGGAATCAACTGTGAATAATGCTATGTTAATCCACTAAAGCGTATTTATCTCGATGGTCGGACTTGTTCTCCTTTAACCCTAGGTTTACTTGCTTTTGTGGTGCTGCAAAAGAAAATACGAGGATGGGCTCTAGGCAGAGGTGCCACGTAACATCTGGAGTTCCATTCCAAGTTAACATTTACAACAAAGGAAGAGAACCAATATCCAAGTTCCATGCCCTCTATGCAAACCTCCACATGCTAAATGCCCAGCTTGTAATTCTTGGTTGTTTACTGTCAAGAAAACACACACGCACGCATACTTTACAACATGCAATTAAGGTCTCTCTAATCTTTTCAGCATCTGTTTTTCGGAGACCTGTAAATCCAAGAAAATATTGGTACCTTCTTGGATATTACATGGCAAGTGCATCTCTCTTACAATTGTCAGAAGATGAATTATGGATGGGTTTGTACTCAGGGCAAGTGGAATATCTTATTTACATCCCAGGCCACTTTCATCTTCCCAGTTTTCAACTCGGCTTCGTCAAATGTGCTACCACCAGCCTCAGAAGGGTGCTGCAGCCTTGTCTGTCTATCAACCTTGAGCTCATTAACTTCTACTATACATAGCCCTGATTCTACCAGGTTCTTCCCATACCATCTTCCTTCCATCTGGCAAATCCTCCCCCGGCAAACCTCTTTGCCATCATCATCGGTTAGAGAAACACATTGGCCAGCTTCAAACCGCAAGTATCTCAAATGCATCTGCTGTGCTGCGAAATCAACAAAGTCTGTCAGGGGCAAATCCGGTGTTTCACATCCCATCTCTTTTGTAATGCCGCCATCATCATGATCTTCATCCAATCTTTCTGCACTCTCTGATGGTTGGTTGCTGCCTCTCTCTACCTTTGACAGGAAGTAGAAGTCCTCCCCTCCGGTACTCTCTGATGAGTCATAGAAATGCCCCCCCATATTTGAGACACAATTCCTATCAGAAAATGCATTGTCTCCTTCTGATGGTGCATGAGCATCTCGAGCAGCTCGAGCTAGTCTAGCTTTCCTGTTGTTCAGCCTACACAGCCAAAAACACATAGTAATTGGCAGTAAAAAATAGAGGTACAATGGTTAACTGTTGTTGCAATTTTAGAAGGGGTTTTATTGATTAGGAGCAGCGAAGTTTCCTACAGTACATTCGCAACAACCCATCCATTCCTTGTTGACATGTGACAAATGGATGGCAGCATTGAAGCACTGTAGGACCTTCACTGCACTCATTATGTACAAACCTATGTAATTCAACATACTTCATTATCATGGGCCCCCCAAAAAATTACTCCTTCCAAAAAAAATAAGTGATTTCGAGATCCAAAAGTGTCCCATATTCAACACCCAACAAATCAAATACGGATCATCCATTTGATAGATAATGGATTAAAGAATTTGGAATTTTGTTGCAGCTCGAAATAGATTCTCATTTAGAGTGCTCATTCACTATATTTTCTCACTCAAAAAAGCCATTTTTTAGGATTCTGTCAAAAAGAATTCACAAGCATTGATAGGGATGAACATGGGCCATGTACAAAATTTCGGGTCAAACAAACCCCCTTTTGATAGGCTGTGAGCGAAATTAGCTCATGGCTGTCACACACACACACACACACACACACACACACACACACACATATATATATATATATATATATATATATATATATATATATAACCTTTATATTTTCAAAAGGTTCTGAATTGTAGATTATCCCATATATATATATATATATACGGGATAATCTACAATTCAGAACCTTTTGAAAATATAAAGGTTAATGTTAGAATGAGTTGTGAAGGGTCGATTTATTTTTTTTTTTTTAGTTTTTGTGGTTCATTAAGTAGGGGTCTATCTATAACTATCACTAAAAGACAATAGCACATTTATCATCTTCATAAGGGGTAAAATTAAAATTTTTACTAAAGGGAAAGGGTATTCCACAAATAATGTTTAACTTCGAAAATACTATTACACTAAGAAGTCATCCAAATTAGCCTTAGCACAACAAAACACAACAAATTATAGCCAAAGATCCAGGGAATCACACACAAGAGACCAATGAGGTACCACATGGACGGACTACACCATCTAAACTTGAAAAGGTCAATAAATAGGGTTCATATTGATAAGAAAGCTCCCAAGAATATATAGAAATACAGAGCCAAATGGTTATGATAAACCAGCGACTCATTATGATCTAACACATGAACATTAAGGGCCTAGTACAATCTTCTGCACATACACAAGTACATATAAGGACATTAGACATGTCACCCTAGTTACGACTTTACACGAGTGCAGGTCAAAGTGCAAATGGATGAAAGAATAAGTATGATAATAGAAGAAGATTCCTGCAATAGTTAGACACGACACACACACACACATATATTATATGGCATTGATATATTGTTGTTTTAATGAATAGAGCAGATGTTGCTCAAAATTCGATACACGAAAACTCAATTAACATAGGTGATGTAAGGAAATTGAATATGAACAAAAAAAAACAGTAATTCAGCTCAAAAAGGGTATTTTCAAAATTATGTTTGTCGAGAGGGGATCACATGGTGCCCTTGGAACCAGCCCCACATGGGTGGGGCATGGAGCCCACCCATGGGGGGTCTACACGTCCCACATGGGGCGGCATGCCCCCTTCTCTCTTTATTCCTTTAAGTCTTGTTTTAATTAAAGGGTGCGGTATGTATAAAGCTGAGGCTCTAAACAATCAAAGTGAAGTGTACCTTCATATAGTGTCAAGAAATGTGTTTTCAATACTGGAAATCTTTGTGATAGCCTTAAAATATATTTTCATCTCTAATTATAAAATTTAAAGCTTTTAAAAATAGTATATATCGAGCAAATATATGAAAACTTGAAAATCTTGAAAATTGATGGTCCAAAATGCATTATAAGATGCACCATTAACTTGAAATCCATTTTTTTCTCATGTCCGTACAACTTGAGGTCGAGATGATCAATTTGAGGACACTTGGGCATCAGAACAACATCTTCTAAAGAAATTTTTGAGGTGTGCCCTATGACCTCATAGATTTCCTAAATTCCTATTGGTCATGGTAAATCATACCTAAAGGTCCTTAAGGCCTATATAAGGACATGAACCTTCCTCATTCTCTACACTTAGTCTCCTAGCCTCTCTCTCTCTTGACTCTCTCTCTCTTTGCTCCAAGCCCCACTCTTCCATCACTCATCTCTCTAGTTGTTTCTCTCCACTCTTTCTCTAGGTCGCATGCCACCCCCATAAGGTATGAGGGGCGGCATGCACCAACCCTGGTTAGGGTTTAAGAGGGAGTCACGCCCATCCCTAGAAAGAGGAGGTGCCTTGAGGCATGTCCTAATTGTTCAAAAAGGAGTCCAATAAAACCTAATTGTATATAACGCTCTCTAAAACCCTAGTTTTGTGAGGTATTGCCTATAGAAGCTTCCCGGCTTAGAAAATTTAACAAGGCCAAAAGCATTAGAGTTCGTCACTGGTCAGGAAATCGAGTGTGGGGTATATGAAGTCCTATGGGTGTGACCCTGGGCACATTCAAGTTGAGTTTTCCCGGCCCGGCTGTCAGCTTTTATTTTTCACTCATATTTGCATAGTTTCTTGAATTTTTGGGAACTTTAGTTGTACTTAATTTGTTAGAGGAACATTGTTTTTCATTCACGTATTGTGTCTATTCAATTTGGCAATAAAAGCAAAGGTCCTTGGTGGTATTTAGGGTTTTATTTTTCGATTACAGCGGGTGTATTATACACTTAGTAAGTGGAGTTCAGATTTATTAACATATTTTTTAAATCTCCCAAATAGATTTGATGTTTAATTGTAATACAAATTTAGTTTTTGTAACGTGCTTCTTTTAAAGAAATTATGAAATTAATGAAGCATTTTATTATTATTTCATAATGAAGCATTTTATTATTAATATAATAAATAATTTCATAGTCTCCAAGGATTATATAGGCTTTTAATATAAACATATAGACCATCATCATCATCATCATAGCTTATTCCCAATTAATTGGTAACATAAACATATAGATAAGTTTGGAAAACCCAAATAACATGTTATTAGTGGTATTATGTCAGTTTTTTATCGCCGTATACCAATGACACTGAAGGGAAAGTTCTATAAGACAACGGTGATATCTTTGCTCTATGCGATGAAATGTTGGGTGGACAAAAAACAATATACCCATAAAATGAGTATAGCAGAGATGAGGATGCTGAGATGGATGAGTGGCAAGACAAGAAAGGGCAAAATTCGAAATGAATCTATTCGAGAGAATTTAGGCGTGGCACCAATAGGCGATAAAATGAGAGAGAATAGACTTAGGCGTGTTGGCCATGTGTGGCACCAACCAAGCACAACACCTGTTAGGAGGTGTGAGTTAGTTCAAGTGGAAGGATTGAAAAGGGCAAGGGGTAGGCTCAAAAAGATGTGGTTGGAAGTAGTTCGAAAAGTTATTGGGACTTATGACCTCACTGAGGATATAGCCTTTAATAGAGCAGAATGGAGAACCAGGATTCATGTAGCTGACCCCACTTAATTGGGAAAAGGCTAAAATAATGATGATGATGATGATGACAATGATGATGATCATGTTAGTTTCTGAAAACGTCATTTATATATGAAACCAGAGAAAAAAGACAAACATTTTAATAAACCATCGAAACAAGCCAGATTTGAGTGGATCTGGCTTTCCTTGCACAAAAAAAGTGAAGTCCTTCACATAGTTAGCCTTCCTCCCCTGGATCTCCTTGCCACCTTGTGATGTGGATCATCAAAAAGGGGGTCGTCAAATGATGGATTGATTTGGTCAAATGGCCCATGAGAGTTGTCTCAACTTGTCGAAGGACTGTCTGGTGCATTAATTATCCATCCCTATATGCAATACTTGGTTTGAAGAGATACATAGTAAAAGTTTGCATTGTGACATGGTCCCACAGGAATACATTGTATATTTACTCCATCCCTCATGTTATGACCTGCCGAGAAATGTTTTTTACTTAAAATTCACAATTTATGTTTTCTGGGGGCTGAGGAGGTTAGCCTATTGGTATTTGCTCAAGAGAGTAAATGGGCAGTTTGTTCTTATAAGAACACAAAATCAAACTTATGAGAAATGGCAAACACATATTTATGTCGCCCAACTATGAGAGGCATATGGTGCACGCCATGTATGCACCAGATTTATATATAATAGATATCATACATTGACTTTCTTATATTATTTAAATATTATATTGGGAATCAAGAATTTAGAGGCTCTGTCTTTTACTTCAGTGTTATCATGACATTGACTTTCCTATATTATTTAAATATTATTTTTTCTTATCGAATATAATGTCCCTCCCTTAAACTCAATATAATAATTATAAAAAGTAGTCCATGTCAAATTTCAAAAAAAAAAAATTCGTTCAGGTCCATTTTATCTATAAGGTTATTAAAGTGTAAATAACATGTCTGAACCTCGAATTGTAGGAGGCGAGAAAACTCAAGCACCCATCTCAAGGTCGACGATGTGATCTTTGATCAAGCTCACCTAATCAAATAGGCTGTCGTACTCTTCTCCAATCTCTTCTCTGCACACCCCGGCCCGAGACCCAAACTGTGCCTCCCAAAGTCTTAGGGAGGTCTGGGTATTCACAATTTGAGAGTCCACAATGATGCTCTCTTGGGTAAGTGGTGGTGGAGGTATGTGACCCAATCAAGCCACCTATGGAGAGAAGTCATCAAACACAAGTACTGCCATGGCTCCGACCTATGGATTCCTGTGTGCAGGAATAATGGCCTAATTTCTGGATTCTGGAAATCTGTCCTTAAGTGCCATGAGCAATTCTCTCATCACATAAGGTTTCGCCCAAGAGAGGGAACCAGGGTCTCGTTTTGTAAAGACATTTGGGTCTGATGCAGACCTCTGAGGGATAAATTCCCTAGCCTCTTCCGCATAGAATGCGAATAACCGTCGCAGAAAACTTTGGGATCACGGGCCCCCTTCGATCTTGGTCGCCAAATTTCAGGAGACCCTTGAGTAATTTTGAACTCGACGACCTCAGGGCTCTGGCAGAAATCCTACACCAAGTCTTCCTTCCTATCTCCGGGGAAGACAAGATCATATGGGAGCCATCCCCCTCCGGAATTTTTTTGGTATCCTCATTCTTTAACAACCCCTCTTGTGATCCCATGGCCGCTGGCCCTAACCCTTCCCTGCTTTCTAAAGCCTGGAAC
This sequence comes from Amborella trichopoda, assembly GCF_054954075.1. Lineage (NCBI taxonomy): Eukaryota > Viridiplantae > Streptophyta > Magnoliopsida > Amborellales > Amborellaceae > Amborella > Amborella trichopoda. The sequence goes on along the minus strand of NC_142336.1, from coordinate 60,623,334 downwards.
CCCATTTTTCCTCCTAGAATCCTGGTGTTCTACTGGATAGCGCTCCATGAGAGAGTGCTGACAGTAGATCTTCTTCAAAGAGGAATGCAATGTCCCAAAAGACGTGCCATGTGCCTGGAGGCAGAAGAAACCAATGCCCATCTTTTCCTCCACTGTGATTTCACAAGAGACCTACGGTCCTTTCTTTTGAGCCTTTTTCAATGATTTTGGGCCACTCCAAACTCCATTCCTCAGATGTTCCAAGCTTACTTATACGAACTTTGGAAAGCCTCGGTGTCTGCCACCATGTGGGTGTTATGGTTAGAAAGGAACCACAGAATTTTCAGAGGAAAAAGATCCGCGGTTGCAGCTTTGGCCGACAAAGTAAGAAACGTAGTGGCATTCTGGGTCTCCAATCATAAGTTGTTCAAAATCTTCCCCTCCACTGATTTTCTTAGCTGGTTAGGCATGTCCCTTTCATATTAGGTGTGGACCTTTGCTATTAATAACTGAGATATCAACCAACCTATTAACTAAACTAGACTGCTTGACGGAAGGATTCCTGGACTGGACTGACTTAAGAAGGGCAAGACAGACAAGGCAAGGCCAGGACGGATAGGAACATGCATACCTATTTCTTACTCAAGCAAGGCCAGATATGGACAGGAACAACTTACTTCTTGTGGGCAAGCCTAGGATCTCGCAGTCATCTCTTTGGAGACCACCCGAACTAGGTTCCATCAAGTTAAACTGTGATGGTCGCAGCCTTGGCAACCCTAGCCCATCCGAATAGGCAGCCTTTTTTCCTCCAATGAGGTTCAGACCTTGCTAACCTTTTCCTGCCTCATCGGTATAGCAAATTGAACCTAGATGAAGCCTGAGCCGTATTGGAAGGCCTCCGAAGATTTGTCAACTCTTGGGGCCCCATAGTGGAGGTGGAAGGGGATTCCAAGTCTATCATTTCGTGGGCATCCGGTCTGTCCCCTTCTTGTCTGTGGCATTTAGATGACATCGTTGACGAGATATCCCACTTGTATATCAAATCTCATGGCGCTATGTTTTTTGGGAAGCCAACTCTGAGGCCAACCATCTTTGCTAAAGAGGGAGCCTATTCTAACACCTCGGTGGGGCTTTAGATTTTTGCAGACCCCCACCTATCTCCTTGGAGTAGATTTCCACCTATGTATCATTTTTTGAACCCTTCGGGGCAGTAAAGGGTGCTCTTTCAGAGGGCCCAATCTTTTGTACATTTTATTATACATTAATACGAATATAGTCAACTTTCCTAAACAAATAACATGTCTGAACCTGACGATTCAAACCTCTAAATATATTTCTTATTTGCCACGTGTTCTATGAACCCGGTCGCGTTAGATATATATGAAAAAGCTACCAATAAGTTGTACCTATAATGAATAGTAGTATAAGTTAAACTCCTAGCCGTCAGATCTTGATTGGATAGTTGAATATGCATGTCACTATTTGTAGTCACTGTTATTTTGTAATTTGGTCATTTTAAATTTTTACAATATGTTTATATGGTGCATGATGGCGTCAATTATATACACCTAAATATTTTTAGCTTCAACCTATTTGTAGAATAATATTAAAATTCAAATAGCGACGTACGTTTTCAATCATCCAATAAAGATTTGACGGCGAAGTTTAACTAAAATAATATTCATTATAGGTACAACCTATTGGTAGCTTTACCAACACGCATTCATACAACCAAACATGTGACATCTCTCGCATGCCACATATGCACCAACACCATCGGTGATTTAGAAAGTTTGAAATTAGTGATACATTTTATAAATTGATAGAGAACTCTCTTGTTATTTGCTTTAAAATACTGACTATATTGAAAAATGTCAAACATAATTGTAGGATAAATGACTCTTGTAATTTGCGTTTATGATATTGGCTATTTTGGAAAAAGTCAAATAATTGTAGGACCCATGGTACACCACTAAATGCTTCCATAAATGCTCCCAATAAACCACTTTATTTTGGAAAATCATGCTCCCATCGGAGCAAACTGCATCGTCACAACATCAAAATATGGACCTACTAATTGGTATTTTCTAGATAAAATGTTTGGGATCAACCACAAGAATATATTTAAAGAAAAAATGCATTCTAATTATTTTACATATCCTAAACAAAATATTATCTGAGGGAGTATGTACCTAATGGATCATACAATCACATGACCTTTTATATATATATAATATAGGTTTTGTTAGGGTACTACACATGGAGTACTTCCTTAATGTAGCCAACATTTTGGACGCTTGATACCCTTACCCAATAATTTAGTAATTTGTTTGTCTAGGGGTATTTTAAGTAGTAGTATTTTTTGATAAAAAGAAAAGCACTTATTGATTTTAGTGAAAAATGACATCATCCACATAAGGTATGACATCATATGGAGCACTAATTATTTTTCACCACTAATAAAATGTCACTAATTTCTTATAACAATATCTATTCTTCCCCTCCTAATAACGAAAAATACCTTTGCTCGGAAAATGTTATATTACAAACCAAGGGTAATGAGTGTGCACTGAATGTTGAGTACATTAAGGAAAATACTACATATATATATATATATATATATATATATATATATATGGAAAAGCCTTCCCAACGCCTATAGGTGAAAATGAACAGTGATTTCGCCTACCCTCATCACCGTCTAAAGTTCATCGTACGGTCACGATTGTCCGGTAGTGTTTCATTTTTCATTTTTTTTCTACAAATCAGAATGATCTGAAATTTGGAGCGTAGGTACATCTTAGTGAGGCGCACCTAATAAAAATACCAAAAAATAATTCGCGAAAAACAAATTGACTATATATATATAGGGAAAAGATGGGATTAGCCCACTAGCTTATATAAACATATGAGCACAACGTCCCAAATTGATTCTGGGCTGATCTAATGATCATGGATGTCCGGTAGTGTTTGAATTTTAATTTTTTCTACAAATCCAAATCACTTAAAATTTTAGGCGTGTGTTCATCAAAAATAAGTGAATCTTCGAAAAAAATCAAATAACATATTTTACATTAAATAAATAGACCAAAATACCTCCGAAATGTCTCGGGGGATATTTTGGTCATTTTTTCTCAAATAATTTTTTTATATTTTTATTAGATGCGCCTTGATGAGATGAACACACCTAAAATTTCAAGTGATTTGGATCTGTAGAAAAAAAATAAAATTCAAGCACTACCGGACATCCGTGATCGTCAAATCGGCTCAGATTCAATCTGGGCCGTTGGGCTCATATGTTCATATGAGCTAGTGAGCTAACCCCATCTTTTCCTACACACACACACATGCACGCACGCACGCATGCATGCACACACACACGTCTAGGATAAGTCGGGATCGCCTTACTCATTTCTTAGCGGAGTCAATGATGGAGTGACCAACAACAAACGAAGGGGAATATAGAAAGGGCCCATAAGCGATTGGTTGTTATCTACGGAGGCTAAACCACAGAAGCGGGAGGAGTATTATGTTGACTAGAGAGACGAGCTATTTGACAAAAAAGGAATGGACAGAGTGAAAAGCGAGCCAACGGAGCCAAAATAGGGTGCTACCAAAGTAGAGCGAGGTGTATTCGAATAAGAGAGTCAATGCTAGATCTGCGAAATGCAGGTGGGGGACTAAAGGTTCAGCATAAACGGGGCGCAGCAAACAAAGAGAAGTTGTTCCTTGAAACACGAAGAAGGTTGGTGTGGTTAGTGCTTAGGGTGATACTCCAACTTGAACTCTTTTCGGCTTATAACTTAGACTTGGATATTCTAAGATAAGATAGAAACTGAGACAAAGGCTTCCAGCAGTTCAAGCAGTGCATGGAAAGGAAGTAAGCGAAGAGAAGAGGTCAGTAGTGAAAGTAAAGTAAGTCAAGTGTAGGGTAGCTTGTAATTAGCTTTGTTGCTCAAGCTCTTTTTTTCTGAGAATTTGAAAGAGATTTTAAAATAAAGACTAAAGTGGGAAGTCGTAGAAATCAGGTAGTAGGTACTTCGGGGAAGGTGGAAAATAGAACCGTTTCACTTCCTTCTCTTTGGCATCGGCACTTGAGCTTCACTCACTTAACTTGCACTCCTCAAGGCCCAGTTTCTTTGGCAAGCATTTCACTACTCAAACTCACCATAACATTTCTCAAGCCAGAGGAACCTCACAACTAAAGAACTACCATCCGCTTTGATTTGACGTGGTCATCTCCATACCTTCGTCACTTGGACTTGGTGCTGCTAGATTTGGTGAATTGGTTCATTTCAATAGACCACGTGAAAGAAAGAAGCCTCCCCGATGGATAAAGTCTTGCTCTCGCTTAGCAATAACACCCTGCGATATGCGCCTAGGGTTCACTTCCTCCAAATAAGTGCAAGAATTAGGAGGAATCTGCTGCTTACTAGTCACATCATCTACTTGATGTACTTTGTGCATCATCAATAGGTGATGCAAGATGTTACTCTCTTTGGTATAGATTCAAAAGAGCCATAGCTCTTACATATTAAATGCTCTAGTGTGGGCCTTATAAAACACTAATCAACTTTAAACTCTTCACAATTATCAACTATGAAATTGTGACTGCTTTGAATTTTTTTTTTTTGGGAAGGGCATCAATTGGATGTCATGCTGCAGCTCCTCAATGTCCTAAGATTTCTAACCAATGAGAGAAGCGCCCAAATCCCCTTTTGACAATTTATTGATGCTGTGACATCCATTAAGAGTTCCTAAAATTGTTGGCATGCTCCTACATATTCACAATGTCAATACAATTCTCATTAAATAGGTCCAATAGAATGACAAGGAAAACCGAATATACAAGTTTCGAAGTTCCACACACAATGCTAGTGTCAACAAAGTGAAATTTATCGTCACACTGATTCCATGTTGAATTTGAGGCCTACTCGGATCCCTCGTACCTACCTTTGGAGACCACTAGAGCAAGGCCAATCCCAGCTTAACTTTGATGGTTGCTCCATAAGCAACCCGAGTCCAACTGGTATAGGGGTCATTTTTACAATGTGAACGGCCTCACCCTTTTCTCGTTCTCAAAACATATCGGTCACACAGACACTTGCCCTTCTTGAAGGCCTAAAAACCTTTAACCCACTAGCCCCATTTTGGTCACAGAGGGGACTCCAAGAATGTCATCTCCTGCATCTCAAGGGCTACACCAAGTCCATGGAGACTTGAGCGCGTTTTTGATGAAATATTCCACATTTGCAGGCCTTGCACATCTCATGGAGAGATACTTGGCACGAGGTCAACTCAGTGGTTGACAGCCTCGCTAAAGGACCACTATGTGACAACTCGTTGGGGACCTTTTTGGCAACTTTTTGAGCTACCGGTCCTGTTTCTTTTTTCTCCTTTCATTGTACCTAAGGCTATGCCATTTTTTGTTGTACAACATTTTTTGATGTACAACCTTTTTTGTATAGAGCATCTAACCTGTGGGCTGCCATAACTGTTGCTTTTTGTTCCTTCTTATCACTCAATAAAAAAATTTAACAGTTTCAAAAAAAAATAAAAATCGAATTTTATCAACAAAATACAGCTAACATGATACATATACACTTTTGACAACAGATAAAACCTACAGTACAACAGCTTGCTTGCAAATAGTTAATTCTAATGATGTAATAGAAACATTTGCTTACCAGTTCTTTAGCTGGGAAGATGTCAGCTCGGAGCCCTGACCAACAGAGTCACATTTCAGATATCCAAATCATACAAGGCCGTAAGCTTCACAATAACAAAGTGAAGTAAAATAACTTGACATAAAAAAGAAAAAAAAGAAAATCTTTTACATACATGAATACTCAGTTTCTCTGTCCATGACTGTAATAGAGATGCATTCCGCTGCATCTCTGGTTCATCTAAAAGGGCCCTCTCAATTAAGATTATCTGTTTTTCATTCATAATGTTACGCTTCCGTTTTCTTCGGTGTTTGTCATCACTCTGTACAGATTCAAGCTTCTCAAATTCTTCTACGAAACCTCTACATCCACTGCCCTTCACACGCTCCTTCAATTTCGGCATTTCACCATTAGCATCATTTAGACGTTGATCAAGACAAGTTTCTTCCTTCTTGGAACTCCCAACAATTATATTCGTATCAGCAGTTCCAAGCTCTTCATTGACTTCTCCTACACATCCTGACGAACCATTCTTATCCTTCTTTCTACTTCTATCGAGCTCCATCACCTCACTGGGGGGGCTTGTCTGCTTGTTTATCACGGCTTTAAACTGGTCCACTTCTTGAAATGATGTCTCCACGGTCCCGTCTTCTATGTCACCATATTCTCTTCCAGAATCTAGAACGTCTACAATAGAATTTGCATTAACTTTCCTTGTAAAATGCAACGCACAACGTCCTGTGCTTTGTGCCTCCTGTACATAATCAAGTTTTCCATAATTGTGTTATCTTGTTAAGCAGTAACATTTATCCAAAGTAGCCACTCAACTCACTATGGAGGATGACATACCTCAGGTAATCGATAGCTATCATTTTCCAGAGTTTCATATTTGAGTTGGCAGTTGCCAAGCACATGAGGAAATGAAGATCGTGCATTCATCAAGGGACTTTCATGTTTGACTATATCAATATTGGAATATCTTTTCCAGCATTGAGAATGTTGGTACTGTTGATATAAATAACCCTTCAGAGTCTTTTCATTAACTTCTCTCGCATCTTCAACAACTGGCTCCTCCTACAAAACAATTTTGAGCAGATCAGCACAAGCATAAGGGCTTCTCACCTCCAACAGCATAAGATTGAGAAATGGGTCATGAAATATGAATCACATGGAATCTCATAAATGCATAGTTATATATAAAAATTTACGTCATTAACATATCACATGTGAAACATATCTCACCTTAGCTGCACCAGTTATAGATTGTGCCGAAGGAAGTGATGCATAGAGTTGCTCAAAGAATACACTGCACAAACACCAAGGAACTGACATAGCCATGGATATTTTCACTAAGATATCTAGGGAAAGGTGATCGATGATGAATCTAAAATATGTCAACAAGAAATAAATTATACTATTTATTTTTACAGCTGCAAGGAAGGGTTCAAAGGGTGCAATCTCTTGGCAAGGGTTGGTGAATTCACGGCTGTGACAGCATTCCAAATGTACAATTCCCAGCTAACTTCAACAACAACCCCAAATCCAAAACTCCCATCATCCCCTTCGTAAATAAACATAATTACAACCGTCCTTATCAAGAATCAAAGTCATCCATTAAAAGCTAAATGATTCTTCCATTACATTCCTTACAGACTTCGAAAGTTCAAATCAAATATGAACCCATTGGACATATTTATGCATTAGAGGGGAATGGATGTGAATAATGATTGTTGTTCCATGGACTCATACAAGAAATTATACAATTTCCACTTTGCAAGTTATGGTAGCTGCACAGCACAGGAGAGGAACAAGAGGATTTCCACTTCGCAAGTTATGGTAGCTGAACAGGACAGGAGAGGAACAAGAGGGAATGGGTGTGAATGGTGGAATATCAGCATTTACAAGGGTCAACCTGAGAATTTGGCACCAGGAGGTAGAACAAGGCTCAGGAGTAGAAGCACTACCTTATGTATAGGTTCTTGCAACTAATATGAATATAAAGTGTTTCCCTCTTTCTAAAAAATTGATGCACGAAGGGAAAGGTGAGAAATTAAATCCACCTTTTTTCTGAACCTTAAGCAAGTAAAATCAACAAACATAGAGAAAAAAACATGGCTCTAAGTCAAGCCAAGAGAAGAACTTTCTTCTTCCATAAAATAGAATTCATTCCAATGACATAAGCCTTCCAAAATGTAACATCCAACCTCTATAAGCCTATGAAACCCTCAAATCAACTTGAGATCCAACTCCAAGTAAACATTTAAAACTCTAAAATACCCCTAATCTATATTAAATTATTAGAAATACCCCTGTGACAATAACATGAGCAGTACCCATGAACAGTAACTATAAATAGTAGCAGTGAATAGTAAATGAAAAAATATGACACCATAGAATCCCTAAAAAACCCAAGACATAAACACTAAAACTAAAACTATAATATACATCCTTTGAACTTGAATAAAAATAAAAAATAAGAATAATTTTGCCCTTCATAAAAAATGGAAAAGGTGAACAAAAATTTGAAAACTGAAAGACAGTGAAGAAGCTTCTTTTATATGCAAACGATCATTTCAGAGACGATTATCTTACCAATATTCAGGAAACTAAAGATAAGAAATGAATGACTTATTCCTAGAAACCACCTACTTCCACAACCTTGACTAGGATATTCAAGCCATCAACTTAAGGAAATTAAATTTGAAGGAATACATTGACATAGCAAACAAGCAAAAGCCTCGAGAATCCAATCACCTCAGAAGTTGCACATCGTCCTCATTCAGTAAGGTTGGAACAAGAGATATTGCATGCTCCAACAAGGAACCTGCACATCATGCTCATCTCCTCAGAAGATTTGAGAAGAAAAAATGTCATGCCACAAAATAAATGAATTTTAGCAAGACTGTAGAATCCCATCAAAAGATAGAGAGTTACACAGGTTCTCGCAAATCATGATGGTTTTTGGCGCATCAACATGGTAGATAACTCCAGCAGAAGAGTTAGATGTCCCCGTATTTAAGCACTGAACAAATTTGTTGAAAAATTGGTCTTTCTCTTGCTCTGTGATCAACAAAGAGCTTAATTAAGGCCACAGACCAACCAGCAAGAAATAAAACATCCACTTAAAAAAAAAAAAGGAAGAAAACTAAAAGGTCAAACTGAAACCTTCACATATATCTGGCACAAAGCAGTGCAGATTTGCAATTATCTTGACCAAGAAAGACGTCCTCTGCTGAACATGGGGGATAAGAGGCATACAATTCAAGGCTAAACTGCAAACAGAATTAGTTTCATCAAGAAGGCTAGGCCCTGTCAAGGCTGTGTAGCGAGCAACTTTTGATGATGCAATTGCCAAGCCTGCTGCCAGAAATGGATCATATTCAAGAGTAGCGTCTTCCTCAATTACTGGAATATCAGCCAAGCACCAATTGGATACGAACTTGTCATGGGGCAAAGACAAAATCTCAGCCAAAACCTTAGTCTGCCAGATAAATAGATCAAAGGTTGTGACTGGATGCAAATGATAATTAAGTCACAGTAATAAAGAACAAAGATGACCATGGATTATGCCTTACAATGTTCGTCATAATGAAAGAACGGAAATTAGAATCATCAGAGAAAATATCAGCAAGACGCATGCAATTGAGAAGCAAATAACCCTTCGGGTTACAGTTGACAACAGAATCATCAATTTGTTTAGGTTCCCTGCTGAAGGCAACCTTCAGTAACTCGAGAACCTGCACCAAAATATTTGGACTCCACGAGATCAAGAACAAGCAACATACATCGCAGTATTCTTTGTAAACCAATATTCTGCCAGTTTGGGAACCAACCTCTAATGCAACAGATGTCGCCAGTTTCATGCTTCTCGGAGAGCTGGCAACCTCATCCAAGTAAGAAATGCTTTCGTCCTCACAGAATTGCCTCAGCTGTAAATAGGGAAGGAAATAAATTTGTAGAAAGGAGATTGACGGGAAGGAAAGTGCACACGGAAAAACTCCAGCTGAATCTGGAATTCAGGCATGCAAAATTCTAATGGAACTTACAACTGATAGAACTTTAGATTTCAGCCTCGACACATTCGCCACAATGGTGGAAGATTCCTTAAAATGACGTGATATATTCAACCTCAGGATAGCAAGAACCAGAGAAAGAATGCTCCCATTTTTGCAGAGGTCCTGAAAACAGAGAGCAAAAGAAATACAACACAATGAATCACAAGAACTAAAAGCAGTAAGGAAACTCTAAGAGTTGAAACATTAAAAGAACTGCCATCCATTTACCCATAACACGAGGAAATAGATAAGTACCCACAAAGATTTACCTTATTTTTAAGAAGGCGTTCACGAAACAACTTTTGCTGGCACAAGGATTGAAGAATCTGAAGAGAGGCTTCGCACTGCTGTGCGATAATGTTCACCGCCCGCTCAGCAACAGAAAAACTGGTTTTCTTTTCAGTAACTTTTGTGTTCAGCGAGGACAAAGTCATTTGGAGAAGTCCAATATCTACTCGCAGGGCATCAAATGATGCATTCATAAATACATCAATCTGGTATAGCATGCAGTGCTATTAGTCCATGTAGATACTTTGAACCTCCAATATTAGAAAAGAAGTACAGTTTTTATTATTATCATCCGTATTGATTGGATTAGAGACTCCATTTATCATAAAAATGTATTTAAAAATCAACTAAATCTAGTAATTAATGTGATTGCAAATATGTTCGAGGAAATTCTCACGAAGATCACCCATTTAGCATTTGATGAGACTTGATCATGGTCATCCTGAAAGAAAATTCGGACGCCTGGCCGTATAGGGCCAAGTTTGATTGGGTTTTGAGAGATTATATACATTTCTTTTCTTGGTTTAGGTCGGGTGATATTTATGAAGTTGGGCATTGATTTGTTTTTCTTTTCAATTTGGTTACTGTCTATGTAGATTTTTTTTTTCATTTTTGGCTTTTAATTATTGGCCCATTCAAGTGTAGATTTTATTTTTGAGTTTTTTTGACATTTATTAAGATTGGGAAACTCAATCCTAAAAGAATGTCAATAAACTCAAGCATGCCAGGTTTTGTTTTTCCTTAGATTGTCCAAATATTGAAAAGGAGCGACACATTTGATGTTCTTTAAAAGCTATGAAACAATGTTTTTTAAAAAAATAATAGATGTTCTATACACTCAATCAGGGGGATTCCGTAACCAACAGAGCCTCCCAAAATCATCCTCAAGGGCCTAAAGGCCCCCCTTTTTTACAGGCTGCAGGTATATGGGCATCCACCTAGGCAGCCTAGATGGCCAGGACCTTTGGCCGCGTAGGCAGCTGAATCCACCTTGTTGAACATTTGTTTAGTAACTTCAATAGTCCCTCCTAATCCAGAGCCCCCAAAGCTAATCCAGCCCTGGTACTCACCCCCCCCCCCCCCCACCCCTTTGAGGTTTCCTGCTCGTGCTCACTATTAGGGCCCTTTGTGTCACCATCAAATTCAGTGACCTCATCGTCGTCATCAACTTCTACTCCATCTTCCACTTAATCCTCCACTCAATGGTGCAAAACTTGGTAACTTGGGCACAGCACCACCTATCACTCAGAATCGGTCCCTGGCCAGTTCCGGAGGGTCCCAAACTCAGGGGAATTGAAACCCTAGACATGCTCAGGTGATCAGAGCGACTTTGCAAAGCAAATTTCCGGCCTGACATTTAGGGCTTTAGAGGCATTTTCATGCCCGATTGCTTGATCAGCTAATAGGGCTTATGTTGCTGTTTCCGAAATGAGGTCATAATAGTGATTCAGCAACTTTGTATGCATCATTATATATAACATATTGTCCCCCTCTTCAAAAAAAATAGTGACGTCAACATCAAATTGAAAAGTTATGACTAAGCAAAGTTGGTATATCACTATAGGGCTGTTTTTAAGAAAAATTTGTATTACTTTGTTTTTTCAGGGGCAAAAGTGTCAAAAAATGGGTTTTCTTTTAATTAGGAGTTCCAATTATGTTAGAATTAGGATTAGGGGGTGCAATAAGGCCTATAAATAGGGTGAAGTTATGGTTTTCATTCAGAATTGATTATTGTTATCAGAACATTGAATTCTATTAAATTCATAGAGCCCTTGAAGCTAGGCGTGTTAACTTCCATTAATCTATAGTTATTTCGAATATTGTTCTCAGAAATTCAATTGAATTCATACAGCCATTGAAGCTAGGCTTAGCATCCATTGATTTATTTTCCTTTATATGAATTTGTATCATCTGGAATTAGAGCAGGTCGATCTCCCAAAGTGTCCGAGGATACAATGCAAGTTTGCGCAATGGCTATCAGAGGAGGTCAAGGTGGTCGCAGTGGTACACTGTGCAGGAAGATCTAGTGAAATAATGAGGAGATTTAAGGAACAGGCACACGAGGTGCAACAAAGCCGATCAAGGAGAGTATGAAGTGCGCCCAAATAAATATGATCAAGGTTTAGCCACGAACGGAAGTGATGAATCTGAGCACGAGTTGGAGATTAAACCCGTTCCAAAACCAGGTGAGAAACAAACCTAGTGTTTTCAAATATCGTTTAGTTCGAGCTCTTGAAGGTACGAATTAGAAGTACCAGGGTTGATGTGCCCAAATTTGCAGAAAATTACAGCCCAATGAATATTTGGATTGGATTGCAATTATTGAACCCTTTTTCGAAAGAATCATCAAATGAGAGGTTAAATTTGTGGCTTCTTGTTTAAAGGGCCACACCCTAATTTCGTGGCATCAGTTGAAAGTGTCGAGTTAGAAAAGTAAAAGATAAAATGACAACTTAGAAAATGATGAAATCATGTTTGAAGGATAAATTTGTACCCACTGATGATGTGCAAGAATCAATCGGAGATTTCATCATCTTTGACAAAAGGATTTGAGTGTGCAAGAGTACAGAAATGAATTCTACCTTTTAATGAGCTGAGATGAGATCCACGATAATGATTATCAGCTCGTTAAAAGCTATGTGTGTGGCCTGAAAATTCAGATTCAAGATGAGCCAATCATACATCGAATTTTCAGCCTTGAAGAAGAAGCACATCACTTGGCCTTAAAGTTGAAGCAAAGTTACAAGAGAACCTCAATAAATCAACTCTATGGTCAGGGCTTGCTTCGGTCCAAAAGGGACGCACTGCAAATATAAAACAGCAAGAGGTGGTTGGCACAAGCTCTCGTCCCAGTGACAAATCTAAGGTGGGAAAAAGACTGGTGGTGAATAAGCCCCTTCAAATTGGAAATTCACGGGAGTCATTTCAATTTACATAAGAAAATTTGAAATTATTGAATCATTGAAGGTTACATAAGATTACCACATAATTTTGTCGATTGTAGGCCAATAAAATTTTGTTCCCCCAATATTAATTAAATTCAGCCCAATCTATTACTAAAAGGATTGAGCTGGAATAAAGAATGGGATCCCTATCTATTTGCATATCGAATGAGCAGTTGTTCCGAACAAAGATCAGTTGTATGAAAAAGGATTCTTGGGTTTCCTACCCCATGCTGAGAAAGTATCCATCCTTGGTTCGAAATACTTCAATTGGTACGCCCCAGAAATAGGCAAATTCAGCAGCTTTTTGCTCAATTTCTCTTGGAATGTACTTTTCTGTCCTCACCTGATAGCATTGGAGCCCCTTCGATATGATCATTGAGAAAGACCCGCTTAGGTTTTTCCTGCATCTCTCGCTAATCAGTTTTGCTGAGGGATCAACCCCATTTTTTACCTTGAATTGATCAAAATACACATAATTTCTTACTTTTCATGGAGGATTAGATCCAATAATAGGGGGTCTATGGCTGACCGATATTGCACACCATCATTTGGCTATTGCGATTATTTTCCTAATAGCTGGTCACATGTATAGGACCAACTGGGGAATTGGTCATGGCCTTAAAGAGAACTCAGAATCAATTGGCAAGAGGTCAACGATTGCGCAAGTTGCTCAAACAATCCCAAGCAGCCCCTCTCGCGGTGGAAGAACAGATAGTTCCTATTTATACAGGAGCGAATGGATATCTTGAATCTCATATTTACGGATGTAAAACAAAGTATAAATATCTTGGGAGGTGTGAAGGATGTCCAGGCCATGGCCACTATAGAGGGAAGTGTGAAGGATGTCCAGGCCATGGCCACTATAGAGGGGGGTGAGGGAAAGTATGTGGTAAGGTACGGAAAGATAAATCCCCCATAGTGGGCCTCAGCCCTTGAGGCACAGAGAATGGGTTTTTGAAGTAGGATAGAATGGCCTCTTCAATCTCCCTAGGTTGATCCAGCAAAATATCCCAATACATGAGATGGGAGACAGTGTTATCACGGCGTCCGCAATTCGCTGTCTTGCGGAAGAAGCCAGTGTTCAGATCGCCCGACTTAAGCCACTTGATCCTAGATCTTTGGAACCAGAATATCTCCTCTTTCTTGAGAATGTTCTGTAAATCCAATTTGAGTTGGATCCTACTCTGGTGCTCTAACTTTGAGACAGGCCTGGATTCTTCAATCAAATCTAAAGCTTAAATTGACTGGAGGGTAGGCACTCGAAGAAAAAGAGTGCTCTTCAAGTCAGGACAACTCAAATCTGGAAGGTTCGGGTCAAATCTGGAAGGTTCGGGTGGGTATCTAGCAGTAAAGGGAAGTGGTCAAAAGTGGGTTTAGGTAGGGCAGTGATGTGGGATCCAGCAAAAGAGGAGCCCCAATCTAGGGAGACAAGAAAACGGTCCAGCTTAAAGAGAGAAGGGTTGGAGGAATGGTTGGACCACGTGAATTGTGTTCCTTGAATGAGCAGATCCAAAAGGTTATTGTGAGATACGAAGTAAGAAAAACTTCACATGGGCGGAATGATTCTAGATGAGGTGTTTCTTTCAAAGGACTATCTGGTCACATTGAAATCCCCACATAGACACCAGATAGGGTGGGGTAAGGAGGCAATAAAGTTTAACTCATCCCAGAATGAAGGTCTCAGGGTATCCATATTGGGACCATAGATCGCAATGAATTTCCATTGCAGGCCACCAAAAATTTTGGATAAGAGGATGGAGACCGAAAAGGTTGCAATTTGAGCTTGGGAAATGGCATGAGCAGTTGGGTCCCAAATCACCCAAATGCCCCCCGAGGCCCCTAGGGCGGGGAGAGCTTCCCATTGGCAAGGACGACGACCCCATAGTCATCTAACCTGTTGGAGAGTAGTATGCATTTTAGTTTCAGTGAGGGCAAGGATAGAGGGGTTGTATTTGTGGCAAAAATCCCTAACAGCCTGTTTTTTGGTTGCGAGGCCTAACCCACGAATAATCCAAGAGAAGACTAACATTTAGAAAAGCGGAGATCCTCGGGGATCGCCTAACCGGAGTCCCATGAGAAATAGGATCAGGGGAAGAAGGTAGAAGAGAGAGATTTGGAACATTGTCGTAATGAATGGTACATGCCAAATTAGCCACTTTCCCTTTGCCCTTGCGACTTACCCTGAACCTTGATTGAGCATTTGACTTGAAGAATTCATGAAAAGGTCCTAGTCCATAGTAGGGAAAATCCATCACACCCATAACGTGGTCAATCTTCCCTTGTGCTCGATCCATCCTATTGACGAAGGTTGAGTCAACTGACATTGGAGAGGGGGTGGACTCCGAAGAAGATGAAGAACTAGAAGAGCACAAACTGATAGCAACTCCCACCGCTGGAGGTGGTGATTGACTTGATGACTGCCCAGAAAAGACAGACATGCCAATAGGGGTAAGCCCATCCTCAGGCGTGGGCCTGAAGATAGCAGAAGCTAAATCGAGAAAGTTGATGGGAGGAGCCGAACCGAAGACTTCCAAAGGCGAAATTTGCTCAAGGGGATTCTCAGGGGGTTTCGCTAGGGTAGTAACAGTAGATGGCACCGAAATGGGAACAAGGGGTGGGGGGTTGAAGAAGTCGCGTTGAACCGGATCAAGAGAGAGAGGGTGGGGGGAGAGGGGGTGGAGAGGTGAAAAGGTCATACAAATGGGGAGGAAAGGAAGAAAAAGGTAGAGGAGAATCCCAAGAGATGAGATCCTCAGCATTGGGAATAGGTGGGAAGGCAAGAAAGTCGAGATTGGTGGAGGTAAAAGGGGGTAAGGCAACGGGGTTGGTATAGAGACAATAATAAGGTCGCCACTGCGGGGATCAGCAGGATACCCTGGAGGCAGGGGGCAGCTGGATAGGCCATTGTACATTGGGGGCTAGAGGGAAGAGAGGATGGAGCCGGTAATTGAGCCGAAGGTTAGAGAAGGGTGAAGTGAGGAAGGAGAAACAGGGGTTCCCAAGCAAAGAGGGGCCTCGGGAGAGGAGTATGGGTAGGTAGGGAGGGGATGGTGTGAGCGGGGCTCTAGAGTCGGCGAGGTGATGACAGGTGTAGAGGGAGAGGGGATCAAGGTTGATGGGGTACTACGGCAACCGCCTGCTGGCGTAAGAGACAGCAGCACGTCAGAATCTTGACTCCAAAGATGTCAAAATCTTGATTCCATAAATGAAGGAATCTCGATTCCATATTCGTACATTCCAACTAGGTCAGAAACTCAATTCCAAAGAGCTAGGAATCTCAACTCCATTCATGTAGGGATCTTGATTCTATTTTGGTTAAATCTCGATTCCTAAAATAGGAATCTCATCCCCTAAAATTCCTCTTGTATGGAAATCAATTCCGTAAATAGGAATCTTATGGCCGGCAACGATTATGTGCTTCTAATTCCTAAATCAATTCGATTTCCGGATCACTTCGGGTAACTATGGTATGGAGTGTATGGACAATGGACCATGTGTTATGTCTAGTACTGAATTTGAAAATTGGATTATATTTTCATATTTTTCTTAATTTGTTATTAATATATTGTTCAAATCTTAGACAATAAGGAAGCATGTGTTGAAGGCAATCAGAATGTTATTTTATAATGCTATCATCCATTTCAGCACAGTCAACAATGAATATTATGTGCCATGGTATCCATGATAGCTAATGTAGGGCTGGAGTCAAGCCCCACACTGTGAGCTTGGCAGGCCCTACTTAGATGAGGAGGTGGCTGGGTTTGGCTATTTTCTGGATGAATAGGGAAAACCATCATGTCAGATGGTTGAGGGACATGATTGGTAGAACATTTATTATTGTTTTGACATATTGCCCATGAGGGATAAGCTTCCATGGTAGTGACAACGCGCGATGGGCTGTAAGAGTGGGAAGTTATTGTAATTGCCACTTGGTGATGTGTTGAGGGTAGTTGATTTGCAGTATGTGTTCCGAGAAGTAACTCACAAAAAGGTGTCGCTATGTAGAATTCCAAGGTTTTCTCTTTTTTTTTTTTTTTTTATTAATAACGAGAATTTCTGATTACAATTGCCACAATACAGTATAGAAATAAACCTACTAACAATCTAGGATCTTTAACTCTTACTACCAAATAAAAGTTTGTTCAAAAGTTGAATTCAAACTTACAATATGAATTCTAATACAAATAAGAATTCTAATCCAAGTAAGAGTCCTAATCCAAGTGGGAATCCTAATTCAAATGGGACTTGTAATAGAATTCTAAAACTCACATAAATCAAGAATTGAAAATAAGCTGATAAAGAAACTGGGCAAACTTACTGAACCTTTGCTTAGGTTACCCCCTTGGGACTTAGCACACCCTACGCCCGTTTACCAAACCAATGGTGCATTATGATCCTTTGGTCCTACTGAATCCTCTGAACTGGGAAGCACTTCAGGCAATACCCTCTAATTGAACGGGGGCTGTGAGCATGGGTTAATAGAACTAGGGTCCCTTTAAACCTTCAAGGCATGTCATTATGTGTCACCACACTCAACCAAGTCAGGCTTGGGCATGCCCCCTCTCTATGCCTAGTTCAGGCAATACCCTCTAATTGAACGGGGGCTGAGAGCATGGGCTATTAGAACTAGGGTCCCTTTAAACCTTCAAGGCATGCCATTATGTGGCGCCACACTCAACGACGTCAGGCTTGGGCATGCCCCCTTTCTATGCCGTAGGTGGTGTGCCCCACCAGTAGAGAGGAACCTAGCGACAGAGAGAGAGAGAGAGAGAGGGAGGGAGAGAGAGAGAGAGAGAGGGAGAGCAAGAGAGGAGAGAGAGATAGGGCTAAGCTCAGGATGGGTTGAAAGAGGGGGAGGATCCCCCTTAAATATGCCTGAAGGCCCTAGGGTATTACCATCGCAATTGGGATTCAGTTGACCATAGGATTCTCAAGTAATATGTAATATGAGAGAGAAAACAAATTAGAGCCATCCCTTCCTGAAATCAGCCATCATGATTAGGAAGGAACCTGGGAACCTTATGCTTTGAATTATCCACTCCTAGTTAGACTAGAACGAGATCTTCCGTAGTTTCGTAAAATCTAGATTCTTACTCGTATGGAAATCAAAGTCAACTTGAAGATCCACTTCAAAGTCAAATATCAAATATTCTATAAATATTTCTTACACCACAAAATAAAAGATGATATCTAATTTTTCTCCCTCAAATTATTCTCAAAGATTTTATGAAGGTTTCTTAAGCTAGTGGGAATACTTCCTCAACAAGCGGGACATCCAACCTATGTGTGACATGTGGCTGAAATCGGTCTTACATCCCACACTGATATGGTACCCACATGTGTGGAGGTTTGGCCCTTGCCCCCCCTCCCCCCCCCAATGGGTCCCAATAAAAAAATAATGCCCCTACAAGTTGCGAAAATATCAACATTGCACTTTTTAGGGTTTTAAGCTTCACATTTAAAAATTTTATGAGCATAAATAAAGTTGAAAGCAATATTTTTGGAGTTCTTAAAACTTCTAGAACACTCTGAAATACCTTTAGAAGTAGATCGGTACCATTGGGTCAAGAAAAGTGACTGTCAAGTTACTCCACCCTTTCTAGAAATCGTGATCCACACCTATCTTCTCAAACCAACCCAATGGACCCATGACACACAGTGATGCATGGGGCTCATGGTGGGCCTGTCAAAGCTGGCCAATAAAGAGTGGCACCACGATCTTAGTATGTGGATTACATGTTCCCCCCAAGAGCAAGCATTGTTCCCAAAAATGCCGGGCAGCGCCGAGGCGGCTGGGGTGGTCCTGGCCGCCCAACACCTAGGCGGCCATCCAGATTTTTGGGCAGCCTTGGTGGATGAACAAGGGTAGGAGGTGTCTAGTCCAACTGTTTTAAGTCCAAATTCTGTGTAAAAAATGCATATTGAGGCATGATACATTAAGAATGCATAACACAGTCCATACACTCCATATAACATTAGTCCACACTCCATGCACAATTAAAAAAATGCTTATTAAGGTCCAAAGTATTTGAGATTTGTAAAGTTGGAGTTGATGATCATCTACTCAGGTGAAAGCATAGAAAGACAATCAGAATGAAATGGATGATAGCATCATAAAATAACATTCTGATTGCCTTCAACACATGCCCTAGGCAGGTGTGTACTCTGGCCTAGGGCATGGAGTGGCCTGAACACTCAATGCCCTAGGTTGCGTGGTCCCAAAGTGATTGTCAGTGTGTACTGCTCACCAGCCCTCCCTCTCCATGAATCTCATAGGCCTGATCAAACCAGGTAAGCCACACACACCCCTTCCACCCCCCACAAAAAAAAAAAAAAATTGTCAATCATCAATGTGACTTAAGGAAGCCCCCAGAGAACTATGCCCTCTATACCTCGCCTATTGCTCTGCTGGCAGTACATCTCCTCTAAACTGTCCTCCTTGCAAGTTCAAGATGCACCTCAAACTCGCTCATCATCCCTTCCCCGCTCTTGAGTTGGGGCATAATATTGGCTACCCAACTCATGAACCATTTTTAATTTTGTAGCTTTCTTCTCCTTTGACATTATGATAACTGCCAGAGTTATTTGCCCCAGATTTTTTGGCATATTGGGCACTAAAACCACCCCCACTCTTGCTAGTTGATAGTGCCACCCAATCTAAATAGGATTCGGCAAGATTTAGAAAATATTTAGGTAATTTGTGGATGCGAAAGAATAAATCTGAGTCATTCATCTCCAAGATCAGCCATCATGATTTAGAGTGAATATTTAAGAACCTTATCCCCTGAGTAACATATATCCACTTTTAAATAATCTAGATTTTTCTCATCATAATCTTATCTTCTAGAATATTCCAGAGTAATCCAAAATATTCCAGATTTCTTATTCTCACATAAGGATAATCAGAAAATAAAATAATGATCAAAATCTAGATCCCCTTAAATCTCTCACAAAATATTTCAAAAAGGATCCTCCTAAAAATTATGCATCATAAGGTCTCCCATAAAATTTGGGAAACCTTGGGCACCCCAATATGTGGGGCGTGTAGCCCATGTGGGCCCCCCCCAAAAAAAACACACAAACATGGTTCCCACCAATTTAAAAAATTTTCAGAAAAGCGCTTTGATAATTTTAAATTTTCATAAATACCCTTCTAGGGATTTTAAGCAAATAAAAATATTTTACAATTCTAAAAATCAAAAACCCACAGTAACGATTTAGTTTAAAACAATATTTCTGAAGATCCACAAAAATCTAAAAGAAATAGATATATAACTTAGAGGTGGATAGGTACCTAATAGGTCAAAAAACAAGTGAATGTCAGGGCACTCCACTCGAGCCAAGATCCACGATCCACTATTGTCTTCTCCAACCTAACTGGACTCATGACCCACAATCAAGTGCAGGGACTCGTGATTGACCCGTCTAAGTTTGCCAATAAGAAGTGGAACCATAGTCCCAATATGTGGATTACAGGTCCCCCCTAAGAGCAACTTAAATGCATGCATCTTTATAGTACAAGAGGGCGCTCTCTCCACAAACCCCTACAAAATCTTCAACAAAGTTCCACACAATATGTACATATGACAACCTTATCGAGAAGCAACCCTACAGAGGAATACGTGTACATGTGCATAGAGAGAGTCCCAATTGTACTACAGTAACATTGTTTGACTTGCTCTTAAGGGAGGAACTGTAATCTACATTCTGAAAATGTGGTTCTACTATTTATTGGCCAGCTTTTACGAGACAATCGTGACTATGCATGAGATAGTGGGTTTCGGTGGGTTGGTATAAGAAGACAGTTGTGGATCATGGTCACTGTGTCCGATGGAATGCCCTTATAGTCAATTGGTTTTGACCCAACAGTACCAATCCGCTTCTGGATATTTTATTTTCAATACTAGGAATGTTTATGTGGATTTTAGGAATTTTTTTTAGAATTTTTTAAATTATTTCTGCTGTAATTTCCTGTAAAAAGAGTATTTTCAAAATTATATGAGTAGCAAAGGGCACATGTGCGGCACTTGGATCCAGCCCCACATGTGCCACACCCATGGGTGGAGCGTGGGGCCCATAGGGGTGACAAGTCCCCCCTTCTTTAATCTTTTAGTTCTTGTTTCTATTAAATGTTTTTTAAGTATGGTTAGTTAGAAAATCTGTTTTAAAAAGAAAAGAAAAGATTATGTTCCTATTTTTGTGAGAGTTAGTTTTGACCTAGAAATATTATTTTGACTTCCTAGAAGTTAACATTTCTCAAAAAAAGACTTCCTACAATTAGAGATAAATTAGGAAGTTCTAGAAAGTTTTAAATTGGTTTAATCCCAACTAAACTAGAAGTGGAAATGGGTTAAATTTAAAAGGGATAAAATTCTAAATATGCCTCCCAAAATCATGATGGCTAATTTGTAGGATGGATGGCTCTGATTTATTCTCCTCACCTCACAGATTTCCTAATTTTCTATTGGTCATGGCGAGTCATTGGATAAGGCCTAGCTAGGAGGGTCTTCAGAGGTTGACATCTACCAAATATGAAAACCATCTCACCCCTTCCATGATCTCAAGTACAATGTAAAATGCACAAGTTGTGAGTAACCATGAAAAATGGAAAGCTACCTTTTAAAATCTAGAAAACTAAACTTCAGTCACCTCACAAAAAAAAAAAAATTGCCATTCATGATGGTGGATTATAGGCCGTGTTAGAAAGCACCTTTGGATGTGCAACCAAAACATTGACGAGATCTTGCCACTTCAGAGAAATATAGTCTCTCAATAGATAAAGACTGCAAGCCACCAATGCTGAATGCAAAAGAGGTAAATAGCTTCCAGAATAGCCATCCTGAACAATAAAGCCAACTTCATTCACAACTAAACACAAAAAAAGAAAATAAACTAATAAACTATTCAGGACATAGACTGCTTATATCGTGCAAGAACAACATGCATAAAGAACACCAAATACAGTATATTCAGTGATATACACACCTGTTCATATCGCGCAAGAACAACATGCATAAAGAACACCAAATCGAGTATTTGCTCAGTGATCTTCACATCTTCCAGCAGAATCTGCAAAAAAAGGAAGATAAAAAAATAAAGAAAGCCAAACAAACCAAAAAAAGGGATGTAAAGACCAATGTCTGGCAAATTGTCACATATATGTGACTAGTTTATCAGAAAAATTGAACATGAGAGAAGCACCACATCTTTAAGACAAATACAGGTTAAAGTGCCATGAACCTTGGAACGCAAGAAAGGATAGAATCTCTATTAACCATACTGAGCACAACCACAGGCAATATCATGAAGAATGCTGTAATATGCTCCCAATATGCCTAGCAACTAAAGGACTACATCCATAAATGCCACTTCACAACTCATAAAATGATCATACATACTATGTGTAGTTCACATAACAATACATTATCATTCCTTTACAAGGGCATATAATATATGCTACTATTCATTTTTGGCTTTGGAACGATACATATGCTAGTTCTCCCATAATTGTACTCCTTTATTTCATGAGGTCAATTATGAATGCCACACATCAAAGTTGCCTATAGAAAACATGGATAAACAAAGAACGCAACATCTAAATATGTTGCATGCCATCTAAAGGAAAACTAGCACTCTTGTGGAAGATTTGGCAGCCTCAACTACCATATCTGAGCTCCACTGCACACCATTGTTTGGGGTCTCCATCATACTAGTTTCGCTGATTGTGGAGAGCAATAACGTCCTTACCCCCATGGAATATCCCCATGAATTTCAAAATCAACCATGGAATACCCCCAGAATTCCTTCCTTTATTTGTTGTTTCCTTCTCTTATCACCTTGTTTGTGGACGCCAGCCCCTTGTTAGCCATAAGTTTGCCACAAGGACCTCTATTTGCCCCTTCTTTCTCTCATCACCTAGTTTGTGAACTCAAGCTATGTTAGCCAAGACTGCCAGCATGATCAATCTCCAATCTCCACAAAATGCAATGATTGAGCATGGCATGACTCAGCAAAACCCAAAAAAGTTCAGGGAACAACCATATATGTAAGAGGGAGTGCTAACTAGCGTGCGAACAACTAGTGGAGGGACAAGTGAGTTTTCAGTAACAATAGGTCTACATCCCGTGGTGTATTTTGTTCGCACACAACATAGTTTAAATTGATGAGACCTGAAGTGGCGTCAAGACAAAGTTAGAACTTTGGAGGGATGCTTTAAAATCTGAAGTTTTTAAATTAGCCGGACTAAGACATAATATATAGAATGCAAGATTAGTAATAATAAGAGTAGAGACGAGGAAGTAGTCAAGATTGACGACCAAGAAATACTAAAACGAGCGTAATTTCAATATCTTGGGACGATAATCCAGGAAAATGGCGAGATTGAGGAAAATGTCGCGCATAGAATTAGAACTGGGTTGGCAAGGTGGAGATGCGTAACCAAAGTTTTATGTGATCACCGCATACTAATGAAGCTGAAGGGGAAGTTTTGTCTCTTGTTTGCACGTCAAACACATGTTTGAGATGATCATACCACACCTTGCTCTAAGACAAACTATTAGAACTTTATCCACTATGGCGAACCTTGCAAAATATTGAGCCTTAGGGGGGGCAGGTGTGAGCCATACTGAACAAGCAGATGAAACGGATTTTTAACACTGAGCCAATATCTAGTACATGAACTCAACTAAAAATTTGCATTGGTACTCAGGTCTTTATATCATCTTGTCTCCCTTATTGCATAAAAGTATTGTTGTACTTCTGCTAAAAGACTAGCAAAGCATTCGACGCCATCCCCTTTCAATGCTCATCTAAGGGAAGGGGTTCAGGTGGGTTGAAGCCCCTCTCTTCTACAACTTTGTCAATTTTGATGTTTGGGAATGAGGTGACTGCAAATAGGCTCAAGTACTTGTCCTTTGGTTCATGCCCAAGTCATGGGTCCATCCAAAACCTTGTTCGCCTCCCCTTTCCTACATGTCCTGAATAAAGTCCATCGAGCACCTATTTATTCCATTCTACACCTCTGAATGCTTGCTTCCATTTTCCAGTTACTTAACTAGCCATCCTGCTTCACCCTCCCAATACTTTTTTTAACACTACCTCTTATCATAGATAATTCTCCACCACCACTTGGCCAGTGGTACCACATTTGCTTCCCTAATTCTTCTAATCCCCAAATCCCCTTTTTCTTAGGATAAGCACACTCTTCCCCATTTAACCAAGTGTATCTAGCATTTGTTTGATGACCCACACCACAAGAAGTCATATAGGAGGAAGAAGGAAACCTAAAATAAATTAAAAAATTAATAATAAAAACTAAGGGTCTGTTTGACAGCACCTTAATATCCTAATATTTTAGGATAATATAGAATCTATTGTAATTTGAATTTTACAAGCAAATATTCCATGTTTGATAGGACCAAATTAGATCTTCTTATATTCCGATAACCTCCAAATATTTGAATCCCGAAAATTCAAGTTTTACTTGAATTTTACGGGATTCACTTTGAGCCTCAAAATCTTTTGCATCTCTCTCCCTCTCTCACCCACTCATACCATCATCTTTCTCTCTCCCTCTCCATCCAACATCCGCTTTCTATGATTCAACTCATACCCTCTCTCTCTCTCGCTCTCTCTCTCTCTCTCTCTCTCTCTCTCTCATCAAAAAGTTGCGCAGAAAGATCAACATCTTAGAGAGGGAAAGTCTCGTGAGAGATCAACATCTTAGAGAGGGAGAACAACATCCACCAATGAAGCTATCCCCTCCTCAGAACCCCAACATCTGCCATTGAAGCTAAGTTCAAGCTCCGAAGAACAAAACTAGATCAAGACCCATGCAAGAGCCAGAGCACTTGATTCCAGGCCTCCTTGATGATATCCCCATATCCTATCTCTTTCGCCTTACATTCCTGTACCAG